>NC_133658.1:774481982-774642902 GCF_037893015.1 Macrotis lagotis | reverse complement strand
ATTCCCACTTACTTTTCCAACTTTTTTTTTGCATTTAGCTCCTCTTTTCATATATTCTCTTTTTCAGTTGAATGGCTTGTTAGTTTCTCTTTCCTCCTCATCTTGGGGCAGCTAGGTGGTGCAGTGGATAGAGCACTGACCTTGAATTCAGGAGGATGGGAATTCTAATCTGGTCTCAGACATTTGACCCTTATTAGCTGTGTGACTTTGGGCAAGTCACTTAACCCTAATTGCCTCATATTCAGGGCCATCTCCAGTAGTCTTGATTCATATCTGGCCACTGGACCCAGATGACTCTGAAGGAGAAAATGAGGCTGGTGACTTAGCACAGCACCCCCTCACTCAAATCCAATTCATGTGCTTGTCATGACATCACCTCCCTAATGTCATGGTATTCTTTGAAAATGAAGAATAAACATTATGTACAGGCAGTTTCCTTAAATTTGGAATACACTCTCTTCTCACCTCCATCCAGTCAAATTTCTAAATTTGTTTAAAGCAGAACTCAGGTTTTGTCTTCCACAAATTTTCCTCCTTAGTCCCATCCCCAGTTGTCTCTTTCTTGATATTATTTTATATAGAGATCATATTTACTTCTTCGTGTACATTATATTTCTCTAGTAGGATGTAAGTTCCTTGATATCTCAACACCTAGCCCAGCACATAAAAGCTCCTTGAATATTTGTTGAATTGAAATAAATACATGTTCCCATAGCATTCAGCTTCTATCAATGGAATCTATTTGTAACTGCTTATGAAATCTTTACTTCTTTTTCAGGGTTGAAGAAAGCTTTAAAACACTGTTCTGGGCTATATTTGGACTCTCTGAAGTGAAATCTGTTGTCATAAATTCTAACCACAAATTCATTGAAAATACTGGTTATGTTCTTTATGGAGTCTACAATGTGACCATGGTTATTGTTTTGCTAAATATGCTCATTGCAATGATCAACAACTCATTCCAGGAAATTGAGGTAAAATTATCACTAACTAGAAAATCTTCTTTCCTCCTAGTTAGGCTAGTGTCTACCTGGGCTAATCACTTTGATTAAAAAAAAAATTTACTGACTCTTCAGCCAAAAAACAGTTAAAATAAAATATTTTCTCCTTTGGATTTATTTGTTTGATTTTGACTGATTAGAACCACAAGTTACTAGATTAACAAACTGCAAAATGAGAGAGTGGGATAGAAGGAATAAAGAAGATAGATAAGCTTTGTTTTGTTCTGTTGTGGTTTGTAGTTTAGTTAAATTTAATTAAAAATATTTATTGAGCATCTATCAGCATGACACTGGGTTTTCTTGTGGAGAACAATTCAAAGTAGTGCAAAGATAAGATTACAATCTCATTTCCCAAGAATCTGACAATCTAGTAATCAAATGCATTTATTTAAATCTTTATAGTACATTTAGAAGATAAGTATAGGAACAAGATAAATGTAAGCATTGAAAACATTTGCAGAATGAAGAAAAATTATGAAAGAGATGGCATTTTCATTGAGTCTCGAAGGAAGGGTAAATGGTCTTGGAACAAGTAGCTGGTAGATACTGCATCCTAGATGCAAGGGACAGTATGAGAAAGTGGTGTATCAGGACAGGAAAAGATGGGAGAATTCAGGGAATGGCAAGGAGTTCTGTTTAAAAGAAGGAGAGAGTGTGGGACATAAAATAATGTGAGGCAATGCTTGAAAGGTAGTTTGGAGACAAATCATAGATGGTTTTGAATGTTGAGATAGTAAGTTTGGTCATTATTCAGCAGGTAAGGGAGATCCATTAAGATTTTTCAGGAATGGAATAATATGAGCAGATTTGTTTATTTGTAAAATAAAATGACAGGGCTACATGAGACAGATTTGAGTGAAGGAACCAAGTTTTGTGCAAATGGTTACTGTAATAGTCTAGACTCTTAAGAAGGTGATGAACAAAATATTACAGAATTAGACTGTATAAGAATTAGTAATAATTTGAATGAGGAGACAATGAAAGGGAGAATATAATTATTAAAATACTAAAACAACTTATGACTTACATAGCTATTTTGTTATCACAAAACATTATAGCATTGTTTAGGGATTTTTTCTACTGTAAGTTTTACTTATGATTAAAAATAATATTTCACAATGATAGGCCAAAAGTCTTTGACAAGATCCCATGATTAACAGGTAAAAACTAAAGGTCTTCTCTCTAACACCTTCAGGTTCCAAAGATGACTGTGGTATTCATCCAATAATTCTCATGTGTTCCAGTTAAAAGAGCTAGAAAAATGGTCTATAAGAATTAAAGACTGACAACTTCTATGCAACATATGGATAAATACAAAATGTATTTTCTGCCATTTTTTAAGAGAGCAAGAAATGATTTCTTACATTTTTATATATTTTGCAAGAGTTTAATAACACAAATGTGAATTATTGGTAGAAATGTCTCACTAATTCTGTGAATAAATTTCCTTGAAAAACTTCATTATGTTTTCTAGGATGATGCTGATGTGGAATGGAAATTTGCAAGGGCTAAACTTTGGTTTTCTTACTTTGAAGAGGGACGAACACTCCCTGTTCCCTTCAACCTGGTGCCAAGTCCAAAGTCCCTATTCTATCTCTTACTCAAACTTAAAAAATGGATTTCTGAGCTGTTTTGGGGTCATAAAAAAGGGTTTGAGGAAGATGCAGAAATGAATAAGGTAATTTGACTTGATTACACTTAAGAACATTTTTACATTCTTCAAAGGCATTTAGCTTTCATTACCTCAGGTCATGAAAAGTCTTTGTTATATGACAAAGACATAATCTATACTTCAAATTTATATAACTGCTTTGCCAAGGGAGGTATGGGTAAATTGAGAAAAATAGACTTTTTTTCAGTTTAAAAGAAAGAACTAACTAAGGAATGGAATACTAACTAGAAAATCTTCTTTCAAGATAGATTCTTACTATTTTGTGATTGACAAGTTACTTATTCTCTCCATCTCATTTTTACTTCTATAACAGGGGCAATCATCACTATCACATTCCTACTTATATCACAGAGGCAGCCTATTCCACTTCATGGGAAAAGTGAGACTCTTAGTTGATTTACTTTTATAATAAAAGCTTAAAAATCATTACCATAAGCCCCAAATAAAGGAGGTCTGGTTTGGCAGTAGTAAATAATGAAAATGAACTAAGTGTTTTCATAGATTTGGGTTTGGAAGTGGTCTCTGAGATCATCACATCTGCTCTTTCTTCTTCCTCATATTGCAGGTAAGGGAACTGAAGTCCAGAAAAGTTAGATTTAAATTACTTTTAGAGCTTATATCTAGTAAGTTTCTGAAGCAGATTTTTTTGCCCATGTCTTCCTACCTTTAGCTCTAGCCATTCTTGAAATGCCCACACAAGCTCAAAAGATGATATGGAGAGAACACCTGCTAGGGAGTCAGAGGACTTAAGAGTAAATCCTACTTCAGTGACTTTGGACAAGTCAGGAACACTTGAGAGGGGTCATTGCCTTGTGCATAAAGCATGTGTCTTGTCAGAAAAATTCAGTTTCAAATCTAACCTTATACACTTTCTAACTTTGTTCCTGGAAAAGTCATTTAACCTTTCTTGCCTCATATATAGACATCCTTAGCCACAGCAGCAGTAGCAACAACAATAGTATCAAAAGCCTAGACCCACGATACTTTATGAACATTCCAGCTCTATGATACCAAATACCAGAGTCTGATGTGACTGTTAAAAACTCCTACATTCTTAAACCACTATAGGGAAAGCATGCCTCTCAGATCACCAACATAGGTAAACCAAGACTGGTTGACCTTTGACAAAGATATTGTTGAAAATCTTCCTACTTCAAATAAGTGTTTGTAGAAGATGACTTCTAAGATCCCTTCCAACCATAAAATTCTGTGATTATTCATTTCTTCCTGGAAAAAGGTTAAAGGGGGAAATGAGGACAAAATACAGTTATGGAATCAAATTTATTCCACATGATAATCAGTTCCTTTTACAAAATAGAAAATAGATATCAGAAAAGCAATAAAAATATCCAAGGTTCTGAGAACACTCTGTTGTTATTTTGGGGTTAACTGAGGTCTCTCCTAACCATGGTGTATTCATGCTCTTTTTAAGGCCTCGACAACAAAAGGTACATAATTGTACCTTCCTAGGTATAGTTCATCCATATGCTATTCCTAACAATCAAAAGACAGTTTTATTTCCATATTTTGAGTGAATATAAGGGAGGTTGGTTATTCATTATTGGAATAAGCAAAGGACAGTGAATGTAACAAGCCCATACTGCCACTTATCATGAGTCTTTGGGCAAAATGCCTAAGCTCTTTCTGCCTCAAGTTCCTTATTTGTAAAATTACAAAATTACCTGAGGCAGAAAGAACTTGGGCATTTTTTGCAAAGTCATATGGATATATAAAATATATATAGAGAGAGATGTATATGTATATATATATTCATATGCCACACATGTGTATGTATGTTCATTTGTGTGTACATTTATACACACATTCACATATTACCTCACAGAAATGCTGAGAGCTAGGATTCAAATGAAATTGTAGATGAAAGCACTTTGAAGCTAAAAAGAGATAGGGAATGGACCTGTGATTTCACTGGCACTGGGAATTCCCATATGAACTCTACTAATTTAGGTTAGCATCCTCTTTGCAATTCAGTTTTAGAGAGTTACCTAGATAGAATGGAAAGAGTTTCAATGATTAGTCCAAGGTCCCATTACATGAATCATAGCAAGGCTTAAACCCTTGTTTTGAAGACAGTTCTGTATCTACTTTAGACAAAACTCTACTTAGCATAGGTTGTCTTAGCACAGTTTTAGGTTATCAAAGTTTAAGACTTTGGGGACAACCTGTGAGATTCTAGATCTATTACTTAACAAAACCTAATGAGCCAAATGGCATGAAGTTACCTGCTGCCTCTTCACAAATTGGAAGCTGGTTTCTATTTCAGGTACACAGTTTCACTCTTTGAAAAAAGACAATGCATAAAGTAGCCAAGGCAATGCAAAGGGAGAAACTCAATAGGAATATACTAGTTTCATTAAAGTTTGCTGGGGAATTGGATAAAGAAGTCTTTTAAAATGTATCATGAGAATCTAGAGATAAGTTAGTTTCATAATACTTGCAAATGGATAAGAAGTTGAATTAATTTAATAATTGGTCTTTAAAAGAAGAATGAATGAATTTATCAAATTAGAAAGATTTTACACAATTATCATTTTTTAAAAAATAGCTAAGGGATTTTTAAAAAAAAATATGAATAATACAAATCATCAGGTCTTCCTAGTTAAAGATGGTTCCTTATGATAAGAAACTATTTCAGAAGGCAGATTATAGTCAAAGTGGTTATAAGAAACTAATCATTACCTAGAGATTGAGATAATTTGTGTTGAGTTCATCAACAATAAGGATTAGAATACAGGAGTCTAGAAAGTACTGGGGCAGTTAAGTGGTACAGAGGATAAAGAGCCAGGACCAGAGTCAGAAAGACTTATATTCCTGAATTCACTTATTAGCTGTGCAACCCTGGGCAAGTCACTTAACTCTGTCTCAGTTCCCTCATCTCTGAAATGAGATAGAGAAGAAAATGCTAAACCACTCCAGTATCTTTGCCAAAACCAACCAAATAAGGTCATGTAGAGTTGGAAACAACTGAAAAATGACTAAACTGAAACACTTAGAAATTGTCATGTGTTTTATCTTCAAAAGCAATGTAGGAGAACCAGTACTGTGCTCCATGTTTATCACATTTACTCACTGTGAGGTCATGCACAAATGTTTCCTCATATCATGTTTTCCTCTTGTCCTGGGAATTATAGTCATTTTCATTTCTTCAATTTCTTCAAAACTTAATTTTAAGATTTTGAAAGATTTTGAAAGGAATTTTGTATGCATTATCTCATGTTATCTTTAACAATCTTGTAAGGAAGTTTCCATTGCTCTGTTCTTGAAGCCTAGGAACTGTTCCCATGGCTGGTATGCCTTTGAGCCTAACTTTCTCTTGTTTCCAATAAAAGATAATGAATATAGAAGCTTGGATACTATGAGAAGTTTACTAAAAGCAGTTTACTAAAAGCAGTTTTACTAAAAGTTTACTAAAAGGGAAGAAGGAAAGGAAGGTAAAATACAAATTCTGAGCAGCTGTAAATAAATGCCAGTCTAGATCAGAGACTTGGTCTTTTTATTAATGAGCTGGAAGAACAAATATAACCATACAAATCTGGTAGTAGCAAAAAAGGAGAGGAATAATCTAATTAGCCCTAAATGAATTAGATTGAAACATATTTAAGCAGAAAATTAAGAAATGAGACAAATAAAATGCAAATTGATGTATCTGGGAAAAAGTTTAGTTTGAAATAAATTAATTAGAGCATGGAAGAAATATACAAAATAGTTCTTCAAGATGAGATTTGAAAGTAAATATGAAATGCAAAAACAAAACAGAACAAAGAATTAGTTCTTTAAAAAATAAAGGACTTAAATTATGTTGGACATTGAGTTGTAATGGATAAGGTTCAACTTACCCTTTTCCTCCTCAGTAATAGTACATTTGGGACTTCCTCATGATATAAAGAAATATACTGATAAATGAAGTTAAGTAATTGAAAAATTAAAATTAAAAATGTATTTGATAATGGACAATTTGATAATCAAGAAAAGCACAAAATTATTAACATTATTATCTCAAATTTGAGATTTGTCATTAGGTAAATGTATCCCATGTTACACATAATAATAATAATTTCTGGTGTTTATGTAGTTCTTTAGAAATATGATCTAATTTTATTCTTACAAAAACCCTGGAAGGTAGATGCTATTATTTTCCCTATCTTATGGATTAGAATTATGATACAGGGGGCGGCTAGGTGGCACAGTGGATAAAGCACCGGACCTGGAGTCAGGAGTACCTGGGTTCAAATCCGGTCTCAGACACTTAATAATTACCGAGCTGTGTGGCCTTAGGCAAGCCATTTAACCCTGTTTGCCTTACCAAAAAAAAAAAAACCCTAAAAAAAAAAGAATTATGAGACAGACAGAGTAATTGACGTATCCATATTTATATATGTGATGAGTGTCTGAGACAAGATTTGAACTCAGATTTTCCTAAGGAAGAAACCAGAATCTACACCAATTTATCTGTTCATTGTTAAAGTGATTAAGAATTAAAGCATAATCATTGAACTTCAGAGTAGTAAAGGACCTTCGAGATTATCTACTCTGATCCATTATTGGATATGTATCAAATCTATAAGATACACCAAAATAATCATCTAATCCCTTTGGAGACATTCAGTGGTAAAGTATATCTCTACCTTGTAAACCCCATTCATCTATTTGAAGATAACTCTTTATCACAAGACTCCATCTTGTTACAAATATATCCTGAGGCAATTTATAGTTTCATCTGCAATCTAGATATACTCTGTCCATAGTATTTAAAAGAGTTATCAGTCTAGTAATCTTGTCAAAAACTGAACTGAAACAATTTTAATTCTTAATGGTTAACAATTCCTTTTAAAGTATCTGCCAACAATTCCTGTAATCATATATTCTAGATTTTTTGCCAGGAATTCAAAGTCTAGCTCATTAACTAATAGTTTGAAGAGTCAACAGCTATTTTTTTTTAAAAAATCATTATTACATCTGACAATTTCTAATCCTTTACAGGATTTTTTTTTAAATGAAAGATCATTGAATTCAGTTCAATAGTTATATCAAACTATTCTTCCAGTTTCTACTATCATAATTCTTCTAGTAATTTGGGATTATATGCAACTAATAGGCTTCAAACTGATCTTGAGATTCAGGATCATGTTGATCCATTTCTTTTGCATACTTCTATATTCAAATATTTTCCTTTGAGGAAAGAAAATTAACCTCCAGTAGTTCTGCTTTCTATGGTTCATTTTTATTATACTATTTAATCTAAGCAGTGGTCCTATGCCTTCTTCAATCTTCTGTTTGTTTAAAAACAAAGCAGTCTTTTGTTATCCTCATTTATCAGCAGTTAGTTCATTCTAACTGGCAATATACTAACCAGAAGATTTCCTTTTTTGATGGTAATTCTTTATTGCCCTCCCTGCTTCCATTTTCTAATTTTAAATTTGAAGTTAGCCAATGAATTCACTATGGTCCCATATTCATCTCTTTAGATAGATATCCTTTTTCTTTCTCATCAGAATTATTTATATCTTCATAATTTTCTTCTGAGAGATCCTATGTCTAGAATTTTAGACTATAGGATCTTATCTTTCCTTGCTCTAAGTCTTTGGAAATCTTCTCTATCCAAACATATTGTGGATGCCAGACTATCTTAATTTTCCTCTTCTTTGTTTTGAAACTTAAGAACAATCATTTTCATCCAAATTTCTCATCATTTCCACCTCAACATCCCTTCAGACCCAGAATGACAGTTCACTTTATTAATACTTTTGTATTTTGAGGAAAGAAATTTTAATGAAACTAAGTCTAAAATTTATCAATTATGATTCTGGACTAAAGAAACATCTGATAGTAGATACCTGGATAGATGACTAAGTTACCTGGTGGCTGACTGTATCATATCACCATGCCATATTGGTGCTCATTTTCCTGAACATTACTACCATATGTTTCATCTTTATGTCTGGTTTTACTTTAGTAAATAGAACTGTAGTTCATGTAATACTATTACATGGTAGTTCTATTTTTATTCATTCTCATCCAAATTTTACTGTGCTTTTTTTAAAAATCATATTCTGATAATTCCTCACATATATGTATGCACATATACATTCAACAAATGTCATCTTAATAAGCTATATCTTTTCTCTATTCTTAGGAGATAGAGTTTTCTGTCTAAAGTGTGACATAGCTACTGCCAATCAACTAACCACATATTTTTGCTTAGGTGCTTTGAGTATAGACACATCAAAAACTATCAATGCTTGATTTAATTATTACAGAGTAGACTATCCAAGATCTGGTTATTGGGACCTCTTGCTTCTTTTCATTTTCCCTTTGCCTTTCACTAATTGTCCATTTTTTAACTAGTTGTGAACATACAGAGGGTATAGAATGCATTTCAGCTTAGTATTAAGTCATAACCACATTTAAAGACTAAAGCTAAGATTTCTGGTGTGGTTTTGAGCCAGGATAGGAGAATAGAAAAGTCCTCAGCTAAGGTCTCCCAACATTCCCTTCCAATCAACTTTAAAATAACATTTCATACCTTAATCTGGAATGGAAGAGCCAACAGAAGATCTGAGTGAGATGTTCTTCTAGCCTGTGACAATGTAAGAAATCAAAGAAAGAGATATGTGACATAGGGGAGGATACTTGACTGGAGCCCACATGGATGAAACACCAGTAGTGGGACTAGGTGTTAGTGACAGAAGCAGTAGAAGCTTAATGATCCCTCAAGCCAGAGAAGGTAAGGTGAACTAGTGATCAGAAAGTGATTACAGGGCTACTTTGTGGACACAGGACTAGAAACTGCTAGGCAACTCTGTTGTTTATACCCAGTTCTTGTTCACAATTCAAGGGTGGAGAGAAGCACTTTTGGTTAAGAGAGAATAGAATGTTTGAGGGGGCAGCATCAATGCAGTTCCAAGAAAACAGGGAAAAAGGAACCTTTATGGGTAAGGACCAGAGAACAGAAAAAGAGCAGTGAACATGCTTCTTCCCAGATCACACCACCTTGGAAGTATAAATACTTCCCAACCCCCTGAAAACATCAATTCAAAAAAGAATGAAGCTTGAGACTGAGCCCCTCCCCGCCCATGCCAGGAAGAGAGCTAACTGTAACATAAAGTTTCAAATTAAACAATAATGTGGAGAAATGAGCAAACAGCAAAAAAAGAATGTGACATAAAAACTACTATTGTGACAAGGAGGACCAAGATACAAAACTCAGAAGACAATGAAATCAAAGCAGCTATAAGCAAAGCCTCAAAGAAAAAAATGAAAACCAGAGTTCCTGGAAGAGCTAAAAGTGATTTTCATCTTGAAATAAGAGTGGTAGAGGAAAAGTTAGGTAAAGAAATGAAAGTAAAGGAAGAAAATTAGGAAAAGCAATTAACAACCTGATAAAAGAAGTTCAAACAATACAGAAGAAAATAACACCTTAAAAAACTGAATTGGGGGGCAGTTAGGTGGTGTAGTGGATAAAGCACTGGCCCTGGAGTCAGGAGTACCTGGGTTCAAATCTGGTCTCAGACACTTAACAATTACCTAGCTGTGTGGCCTTGAGAAAGCCACTTAACCCTATTTTCCTTGCAAAAAACCAAAAAAAAATCATTAGGTATTCATTTTAGGGGCGGCTAGGTGGCATAGTGGATAAATCACCAGCCTTGGAGCCAGGAGTACCTGGGTTCAAATCAGGTCTCAGATACTTAATAATTACCTAGCTGTGTGCCCTTGGGCAAGCCACTTAACCCCATTTGCCTTGCAAAAACCTAAAAAAACTGAATTGTAAAAATGGAAACAGAAGTTAAAAAACTTATGAAATGAAAAGGACTCTTAAAAAGCAGAAATGGCCAAATGAAAATGCAAGTTTGCTGAAAAAAATTATTTCTAAAAAATTAGAATTGAGAAAGTGGAGGCTAATGACTCTATGAGACATCAAACAACAGTAACACAAAGTCAAAAGATGTAAAAATAGCAGAAAATATGAAATTGGAAAAACAAGTGACCTGGAAAATAAATGGAGGGGTAATTTAAATATTTGATCACTTGAAAGCCATGAACAAAGAAAAAGTCTAGACATTGAAATTATCATGGATAGCCAATATCATAGAATCAGAGAGTAAAACATGAATCTAGAGTTTCTAGGTCAAATTCTAGAGAAAATGCTTCAAGTGATCAGAAAACAATCACTAAAATATTATGGAGTCATATTAGGATCAGTCAAATAAGATTTGTCAACAGCTACTTTAAAGGGTCAGAGAGCTTGAAATATGATATTCTAGGAGGCAAAACAGCAGAAATCACAATAAAGAATAATCTTTTCAGCATAAATGAGTATAGATCTTAAAGGGAATAATATGGAAATTTAATGAAATAGGGAACTTTCAAGTAATCCTGATTAAAAATACTGAACTTGAATAAAAATGTTTCATTTTTAAATACAAGTTTTGAGAAAATGATAAAAAGAGAAATATGAAAGAGAAATCATAAGTGATTTAATATGGTTACATTATTTACTTTTTTAGATGTGAAGATGATGCACATATCATCCAGTAACCAGCACTGGATAGCTAGAAGAATTCTATATAGAAAGAGGGTATGAAAGTGAGTTTATTATGTTAGGGTGAAAAAAGTAAATAAGTAAGAAAGAGGGAAATCATGGGAGAAGGAGAAAGGAAGATGAAAAATGAGTAAGATCATTTCAAATAAAAGAGGCATTCGAGAATGAGCTTTTACCATAAGCAGGAAAGCAGAGGAAGGGTAGGCACCTCTTAAAATTCATTCACATTTAAGTTGGCTCAAAAAAAGAAATAGATTTTCACCACCAATGAAAATGAAATTACAGTAATCATTAGGAGTTATTTTGCCAGTAAAACTGAAAATCGAAACAGACAATTGTTTACAAAAGTATTAACTGTCTGTATTAACAGAAAAAGTAATAGAATACTTAAAAAATCTCTTGGACTAGATAAATTTGCAAATGAATTCTACCAAAAATTTTAAGTAGCAGTTAATCCCAATACTAATTTAAATATTTCAAAAAAATAGATAGATTCCTTACTAAATTCATTGTGTGACACAAATGTGCTTTTTTGTGACTAAACCAGGGAGAGCAAAAATGAGAAAAAAATGTATAGTCCAATTTTTTATAAGTATTGATGCAAAAATTTAAATACTGGCAGTATTTATTTCATAAAGACCATATACTTTGACAAGGTAGGATTTATACCAGGAATGAAGAGCTAATTTGATATTAGGAACACTATAAGCATAATTGACTATATCAATAGCAATAAGAACAAAAATCATGCTTATATCAACAGAGCAGAAATTAACAACAGTGCCCATTCCTATAGAAAACAGCAGAAACAATAGGAATCAGGGGAATCTTTCTCAAAATAATAAATATTGTCTCTCTAAAACTAAGAATGAACATTATCTGTAATGGGATAATTTTTTAACCTTCAAAGAAATTTTATTTAATTTTTCCAATTACATGTGAAGATAGTTTTCAACATTTGTCTGTTTGTAAGTTCATGATTTTCCCATTTTTCTATTTCTCATCCATTCCCTCCCCTCTCCCTACGGTGGCAAACAAGTTAACAAAGTTTTACATGTACAATTCTGTTTAACACAATTCAATATTAGTCATGTTGTAAAAGAGGAATTAAATTTAAGGGAAGGGGAACTATGAGATAGAAAGGAAAACTATAATGGAATTTTTGAAGTGATATGCTTATATCTGCCAGTATTTAAATTTTTGCATCAATACTTATAAAAATATGCTTTGCTTTGTATTCAGAATCCATAGTTTGTTCTCTGGATGTGGATGGAATTTTCCTTAATATGTCTCTCAAGATTGTCCTTGATTACTGAATTGTTGAGAGGAGCTGAATTTATCATATTTGATCATCTCACAATGTTGTTGTTATTGTGAACAATGTTCTCTTGGTTCTGCTCAAGTTGCTAATTATTAGCTCATGTAAGTCTTTCCATGCTTCTCTTGTCTGGCTGTTCATAATTTCTTACAGAATAATAGAACTCTATCACAATCATTTACAAAATTTGTTCAATCATTCATTTCCCAATTGATGGGCATCCTCTGGATTTCAATTTTCAATTCTTTGCCACTGCAAAAAGTACTACTATAAATATTTTTGAACATGTGAGACCTTTTCCAGTTTTTATGATTTCCTTGGAATAAGGACCCCATGACGGTATTGTTGGATTAAAGGGTATGCACAGCCCTTGGGAATAGTTCTAAATTGCTGTCCAGTATGGCTGGATCAGTTCACAACTTAAGCACCAGTGCATCAGTGTCCCAAATTTCCCACATCTTCTCCAACATTGATCATTTTTCTTTTTTCGTCATTTTAGCCAATCTGATAGGTGTGAGGTGGTACCTCAGAGTTATTTTAATTTGCATTTCTCTTATCAATAGTGATTTGGAGCATTTTTATATGACTGTAAATAGCTTTAATTTCTGTTCATATCCTTTGATCATTTATCAATTGAGGAATGACTTGTAATCTTATAAATTTGATTCAGTTTTCTTTATATTTTAGAAATGAGTCCTTTATCAGAAACAGTAGCTATGAAAATCGTTTCGCAACTTCCTGCCTTTTTTTTTCTTATCTTCTTGGATTGGTTTTATTTGGGCAAAACCTTTTTAATTCATTATTGTAAAAACCATCTATTTCTTGTTTGGTCATAAACTTCTCTCTCTCTCTCTATAGATCTAACAGATAATTTCTTGTTCTCTTAATTATAGATTTATTATTCCCTTAATTGGTCTATTTATGGTTAAATCCTGCACCCATTTTGATCTGATTTTGGTATATGATGTGAAATGTGGGTCTATGCCTAGTTTTTGCCATACTGTTTTCCAGGTTTTTTTTTTCAGAAGTTTTTGTTGAATAATGAGTTCTTATGTAATGGGATAAGTTTGAAACTTTCCCAATAATATCAGGGATGAGCCAAGGATGTTCCATTATCACCACTATTATTCAATATTGTACTAGAAATAGTACAATAGCTAAAAGACAAGAAAAAATTGAAGGAATAAAACTAGGTGATGAAGAAATAAAACTATCTTTGCAGAAGGTATTCTTAGACGACCCCAGTGAATAAGCTAAAAAGAATATGGGACAATATACAACTTTAGTAAAGTTGAAGGATATAAAATTTGTTATTGTTCACTTATTCAGTTATATATGACTCTTCAAGATCCCATGGATCATACTTTCCATAAGATTTTATTGGTAATGATACTGGAGTGGTTTGTCATTTCCTTTTCCAAAGGTTTGTCATTTCCTTTAGGAAATGTAGTTCCAAAAACATATAAGTCATCAGCATTTCTATATACCAACAAAACTCTGCAAGAAGAGAGGAAAAAGAGAAATTCCACATAAAATAACTGCAGATAATCAAAAAATACCTACCCCTAAAAGACTTAGTAGCTATGTAAACATGGCTATAGAACAGTTTTTATACAAATACAGATCTAAATAGTGGGAGAAATATTAATTGTTCAGAGGTAGACTGAGTCAATATTCAAAAATGACATTACTACCTGCAAATTTACCAACTGAATACCATACTAATCAAATTACCAAAGAATTATTTTAAAGAACTAAGAATATTAACATAATTATCTGGAAGAACAAAAGGTTAAGAATCAAGGGATCAATGGAAAAAATATTAAAGAGGGTAGCCTAGCAGTTCCAAATTTCAAACCATAATACAAAGGATAATCTTCAAAGCAATTTGGTACTATCTAAGAAATAGAATGTTAGATTGGTGGAATGAATGGGATACACAATAAACAGTTGGAAATGACATAGTAATTCAGTATTTGACAAACCCAAAGATCCAAGTCTTTGGGGTAAGAACCATTTGACAAAAAATTGCTGGGGAAATTGGAAAGGACTGAAACTAAATATGGACCAACATTTCTCAATGAATATCAAGATAAAATTAAAATGGATAAATGATTTAAATAGAAAGGGTGATATCATAAGAAAATTATGGGAGCATGAAAAAATGTGCCTGTAAGATCTATGAATAATGAAAAATTTATGACCAAACAAGAGATGGAAGAGATTATGGGAAGTGAAATAGATCATTTTGATTGCATAAATTTAAAAAAAAGATTTTGTACAAACAAAATTGATATAACCAAAGTTAGAAGGGAAGCAGGAAACTGGGGGGAATTTGCAGTAAGTTTCTCTTGTTGCAAAATATATATTCTCAAATGTATATGGAGTCAACTTTTTAAAAATAAGAGTGATTCCCTAGTTGATAAATTATCAAAGGATATGAACAGGCAACTTTATTTATTTGTTTGTTTGTTTATTTGTTTATTCATTTTTATCCATTTATTTGTTGATTCATTCATTCATTTATCTATTTGTGTATTTATTTATTCATTCATTCATTCATTTATCTATCCCTCTGTCTGTTTATTTATTTGTTTATTTATTTATTTTTATTGAGAGCCACCTGAATCTTCATCTCATCCTGAAAAGGCAATTTTAGAAGAAGAAATGAAAGTTATCAGTAATCATGCAAAAATGATCAAAATAACTTCTGGCTAGAGAAATGCAAATTAACAATCAACTTTTGCAAGGTTTTGAGTTTTACATTTTTTCTTTCAACCCCCCCCCCACAACAGAAAGTAGTTTAATAAAGGTCATACATATATATAACCATGCTAAACAGACTCATATTAATTATATTGTGAAAGAAGGATCAAATTCAAATGAAAATAAAATATTAGGGAGACAATAAAACAATATACGACAACTTTTAAAAACTGAAGACAATAAGTTTTGGTCTGCATTTTAAACTCCACAGTTCCTTCTCTGATGTAGATGGCATTTTTCTTCACAAGTCTTTTAGAACTGTCTTTGATTAACGTACCTGAAATGAACAAATCCATCATAGTTGATCATCGCCCAATATTGGTGTTAGTGTGTATAATTTTATTCTGGTTCTGTCCACTTCACTTAGCATTAGCTTATGCAAATCTGGACTTTTTGAAGTCCTGCCTTCATGATTTCTTATAGAACAATTTCTTATCCCATCACATTCATAAGCCACAATTTGATTAGCCATTGCCCAATTGATGAACATTTCCTCAATTTCTAATTCCTTGTCATTACAAAAAGCTGTTATAAATATTTTTGAAAATGTGGGACTTTTCCTCTTTTTATGATCTCTTTGGGACAGAGAATAGTAGGGGTATTGCTGGGTCAGTTTTATTGACCTTTGAGTTTAATTCCAAATTGCTCTCTAAAAATGCTAGGTCAGTTTACAGCTCCACCAAAATGCCTTAGTGTCCCAGTCTTCCTACATCCCCTCCAACATGGATCATTTTCCTTTTTAGTCATTTTAGCAATCTGATAAGTGAGGTGGTACCTCAGAGTTGTTTTGATTAACATTTCTCTAGTCAATAATAATTTAGAGCATTTTTCATATTACTATAGACAGCTTTAATTTAGTCTTATGAGAATTGCCTATTCATAACTTTGAATATCATTTCAGGGATGACTCATATTCTTATAAATTTGACTCAGTTCTCTATATAGTTTAGAAATAAGTCCTTTATCAGAAATATTAGTTGTAAAAATTGTTTCCAACTTACTGCATTCCTTTTAATCCTTGGTTTTATTGGTGCAAAAACTTTTAATTTAATGTAATCAAAATTATCTTTTTTGCATTTTATAATGTTCTCTGTCTCTCCATTAGTCATAGACTGTTCCCCTTTCTATTGATAAGACAATTTACTTTTACTATTACTTCTCCTAACTAGCTTATTGTATCACCTTTTCTGACTAAATTCTGTACTGATTTTGACCTTATCTTGGTATAAGATGTGAGATTTTGGTCTATGCTTAGTTTCTGCCATAATATTTTCCAGTTTTCTCAGAAGTTTTTGTTATATTATGAGTTCTTATACCAGAAGCTGTACCTTTGGATTTATCATACAATAGATTACTATAGTGATTTACTACTATTCCTTTTGTACCTAATCTTCTACTGATCTACCACTCTATTCCTTACCCAGTACCAAATAGTTTTGATGAATGATGCTTTATAATATAATTTTAGATATGGAATGTTTAGGTCAGATTCATTTGCATTTTATTTTTTTATTAATTTCCTTGATATTACTGAACTTTTGTTTTTCCAGAAAAGTTCTGTTACTATTTTTTCTAGTTCAATAAAGTTATTTTTGGTGGTCTCATTATTAAAGCACTGAATAAGTAACTTAGGTAAAATTATCATTTTTATTATATTAGCTTGGCCTACCATTAACAATTGACATTTGTCCAATTATTTAGACTGATTTATTTGTGTGAAAAAGTTTTGTTATTGTTTTCACATAGTTTCCGAGTTTATATTGGCAGACAGAATCCCATGTAGTTTATGTTGTCTATAGTTATTTTCTATCTCTGCTGATGATTTATTGGATTTATTTTATATCCTAAAATTTGTAATTGTTTTAAGCAGTATTTTAATTGATTTTCTAGGATTCTCTAAGTATACTGTCACAATATCTGCAAAAAGTGAGAGTTTTGTTTCCTCACTGCCTATTCTAATTCCTTTAATTCCTTTTTCTTCTTTTATTGCTGAAACTAATGTTTCTAATACAAGATTGAACAATAGTGGTGATCATGGGCATCCTTGTTTCATCCCTGTTGAAATATATATAGGGAATGCTTCTAGTGTATTCCCATTACAAAGCTTGCTGATGATTTTATATAGATACTACTTATCATTTTAAGTAAAGCTTCATTTATTCATATACTCTAGTTTTTTTAATAGAAAAGGTATTATATTTTGTTACAAACTTTTTCAGTATCTATTGAAATAATCATATGATTTCTCAGTTTTTTCATTGGTATGATCAAGTATTCTGATAATTTTCTTAATATTGAGCCAATCCTGCACTCCTGGTATAAATCCTACCTGATCATAGAGCATTTTCCTAGAGATAACTTACTGTATTTGATTTCTTAATATTTTATTTAAAATTTTTCTATCAATATTCATTAGAGAACTTGATCTATAATTTCCTCTTTCTCTTTTGACTCTTCCTGGCACAATATTGGTATCAGATGAAATCTGGCAAAACCTCCTCTTCACTTTGTTTTTTCAAATAATTTATATATAATTAGAATTAATTATCTTTAAATGTTTGGTAGAATTAAATTGTGAATCCATCTAACCCTGGAGACTTTTTCTCATTGATGGTTTGTTCAATTTATTTTTCTGAAATGAGATTATTTAAGTATTTTTCTTAAGTAAGCTTCTTCTGTTAATTTGGGCAATTTACATTTTTTTTGTAAATAATCATCCATTTCACTTAAATTGTCAAATTTATTGATATACAGTTGGGAAAAATATCTGTATTATTATTAATTTAATTATCTCCTCAATGGTATGAAATGCACCCTTTTTGGTTTTGATACTGGTAATTTAGTTTTCTTCTTTCTTTTTCTTAATCAAATTAACCAATTAACCAATTGTTAGTTTTATTTATTGGATCAATTTTACTTTCTTTTGATTTTATTAATCTCTCCTTTGCTTTTCAGACTTTCTAATTTGCTATATAATTGGGGATTTTTAATTTGTTCTTTTTCTAATTTTTTAGATTGCATGTCTAATTCATTGATCTCCTCTTTCTCTATTCTTATTCATGTATTTTAGAGATTAATATTTAGAGATTTAAAGTTTCCCCAATAACTACTTTGCTTAAGTCTCACAAGCTTTGGTATGTTTTCTTATTATTGTCATTGTCTTGTACATAATTATTAATTGTTTCTATAATTTGTTGTTTGATTCATTTGTTCTTTAAAATTAGGTTATTTAGTTTCCAATTAATTTGAAGTCTACCTTTTCATGATCCTTTGTTATAAATTATTTTTATTGCTTTATGATCTAAAATGATGCATTTAGTATTTCTCCCTTTCTACATTTTATTGTGGTATTTTTATGCCCTAATGTGTTTTTAATGTTTGTATAGGTGTCATGTATCACAGAGAAAAAGATGCATTCTTTTTTATCTCCATTCAATTTTCTCTGAAAGTCTATCATATTTAACTTTTCTAAAATTATCTTTCTTAACTTCCTTCTTGTTTATTTTGTGGTTAGATTTATCTGATTCTGAGAGAGGAGGTTGAAGTCTCCTACCAATATAGTTTTGCTTTCTATGTCTTCCTTCTCTGTCATTTAACATCTCCTCTAAGAATTTTGGATGCTATATCACTTGGTACATATATTTTTAGGATGGAAATTACTTCATGGTCTATGGTACCTTTTAGGAAGATATAGTTTTCCTCTTTATCCCTTTTAATGAGATCTATTTTTGTTTTTCCTTTGTTTTGCTTCACCTGAAGCATAATATATCGTGCTCTAGCCTTTTTCCTTTACTCTGTATGTGTCTCTTTGCTTCAGATGTGTTTCTTGTAAACAGAATATTGTAAGATTTTGTTTTTTTAATCTATTCTGCTATCTACTTCCATTTTATGGGAGAGTTTATCCCATTGTCATTCATAAGTATAATTACTAATTCTTTATTACCCTTCATCCTACCTCCCTTCTATTTGTACTTTTCTTTCTCCTTTCACCCTATCCTCCTCACCAGTGTTTTGTTTCTGAATAATATCTCCTTTAATCTACTCAGCTTCTATGAGGTCCCCCCTCCTCTAACTCTTCTGCTTCTTTCCCTTTATTCTATCAATCCTTCCTTTCCTTCTCCCACCTTTCCCCTCCTAATGCCTGAGGGGTAAGATAAATTTCTAAACTCAACTGATGGTATGGGTTATTCTCTCTTTGAGCCAAGTACATTGAAAGATTCAAGCAAGTCTCACCCCCTACTTTTTCCACTTCTACTGTAATGGATCCTTTGTGCCTCTTCATGTGATGTAATTTATCCCATTCTGTCTCCCCCTTCCTTCCTCCCTTCCCATTACAATCTCTTTTCTTATGTCTTAGTTTTTTAATTCAATTTATGTTCATACCTTTAGACTAACTATAAAACTCTCTAATGATTTAAAGTTCTCAAGAGTTATGAGTATCTTTCTCCCATGTAGGAATGTAACCAGTTTAATCTTATTGAATAAAGTCATTTTCTTTTTTCCTGTTTACATTTTAATGTGTATATATATATATATATATATATATATATATATATATTGAGTTTCCTGATTGAAGATCATATTTTCTATCCAACTCTGGTCTTTTCATCAGGAAAATTTTAAAATTACCTATTTCATTAAATTCCCATCTTTTCCCCTGAAGGAGCATGCTATTTTTCAGGATAGTTGATTCTTGATTGTAATCCAAACTCTTTTGCCCTCTGGAATAGTATATTTCAGGTCCTTTGATCCTTTAATGTTAAAAATGATAGATCCTCCATAATCCTGACTGTGATTCCTTAGCATTTGAATTGCTTCTTTCTGGCTGCTTTCAGGATTTTCTCCTTGATCTGATCATTCTAGAATTTGGCAACAAAATCCTTGGCATTTCAGGATGTGATTGGTAGATTCTTTCAATGACTATTTTCCCCTCTGGTTCTAAAATATCAGGTCAGCTTTCCTTGATAATTTTTTGAAAGATGTCATTTTTTTTCCTTTTGATCTTAGCTTTCAGATAGTCTGATAATTCTGTTTTTTTTCTGATTATTCTTAAATTATCTCTCCTGGATCTATTTTCCAGGTCATTTGTTTTTTCCAATGCAGTATTTTATATTTTCTGCTATTTTTTCCATTTTTTTGTTTTTGCTTGACTGATTCTTGATGTCTCATAGAGTCATTAGCTTTCACTCGCCTGAGTCTGTTCTTTAAGGAATTATTTTCTTTAGTTAGCTTT
Organism: Macrotis lagotis; assembly: GCF_037893015.1. Classification (NCBI taxonomy): domain Eukaryota; kingdom Metazoa; phylum Chordata; class Mammalia; order Peramelemorphia; family Peramelidae; genus Macrotis; species Macrotis lagotis. The sequence continues at coordinate 774,622,352 of NC_133658.1, read as the reverse complement.
TGTATCTCCTTTTCCATTTGGTCAATTCTATTTTTTAAAGGAGTTGTTCTCTTTTTCCATTTGGTTCTCCAGAATGGTTGAATCAATTCATCACTCTACCAACAGCATATCAGTGTACCAGCTTTCCCACATCTTCTCCAATCTTGATTTTATCTTTTGTCATTTTAGCCAATGTGATAGATATGAGAAGGTACTTAAGAGTTGTTTTAATTTGAATTTCTATAATCAGAAATGATATAGAACTTTTCCCATATAGATAGCTTTAATTTCTTCATTTGAAATCTGCCTGTTCATATCCTTTGACCATTTATCAATTCAAGAATGATTTATGTTCTTGTAAATTTGACTCTCCATATTTTAGAAATGAATCCTTCATCAGAAACACTAGCTATGAAAATTGTTTCCCAGTTTTGGATGTTCCTTCTAATCTTGGTTGCATTGATTTTTCTTTGGGACATTTCTATTCTTAAGGCTCTTTGACTCCTAGACCTGGGCTATCTCCATCAGTATCTAAAGGGTGGAGGTGGTGATTTGAATTGACTGGCATTTGATGCCTTCTATCTTTCCCTCAGGATTCCCTACTGCTTCAGGTAGGTTGGCTTGCCTGCTCTATGTTGGAATTTGGAAGGGAGGGCTGATCCCTTCTCCATAGAATTTGCTAACTCAGATAATGACTGTGAGGGCTAGGTTGGCAGAGGAAACAGACCTGAGGAAGCTACAATTTCCAGCATTCTTTTGCCTATATGTGGCTTATTTGGAGAGCAGAAATTTATCCAGCTTGGTTGGATCCAACTTGGTAGTGTCAAATTCTGAAGTACCTTGAATATTTTTAAGAAATAAATTGGGATTTAGTTGTGTAATGGGGAACAATTTTCGCTTTTTGAGAGATTGTGATGCACTGAACTGTACTAAAGACTATTAATCTAACAGCAATTTGGAAAGGGAAGAACAAAGTCAGAAAATGCTATTGAAAACTTTTATTGCACCTCAAGCAATAGATAATGAGGGCCCGAACTTTGCAATAAAAATAGAAAGGTATTTTGTGGCAATGAAATGAAAGAGGGAATATCAGAAGTTGTATAGTCTCATCCCCTTATTTTTATAGGGAACAAAAGTGAGGACAGTTGAAGTTAAGAGATTTGTCTTCTGACTTCAAATCCAGCACAAGAATAAGGAATCTGAGATGACATGATTCATAAATATATGTTGGTGCCTGGTTATAAAAATCTTTAGAATGTCAAAAAAGCCAGCCAAATAATTTTATAAACACTTTGCTTCTGATGATCATTAAGTTCACTAGTATATGGCATTAAAACTTAGAGTATACTATAGAATAAAATATTTGAATTAGATTAACGCTATACTTCCTAACAGGAGATAGCTAGATGACTATAGGGATAAAGCTCTGGACCTCAAGTTAGGATGGCCTCAGTTCAAATTCGGCATCAGACACTTATTAGGTAACTGATCTTGGGCAAGTCATTTAACCTGTTTGCCTTAATTCACTGAATAAGGAAATAGCAAGCCATTCCAGAATCCTTGCCAAGAAAACTCTACAGACAGTATGGCCCATATATGGTTACAAAGAATTAGACATGACTGAACAATTGAATAACAACAATCTACTTCATGAGTTTCATAAATAAGTTGAGTAAATTGAAATACTTTATTACACACTTATACTGAATTATTGTGTAAAGCTTCAGGACTCTGTTTTTTTTGATATAATGTGAGCATATGAACTCAAGACCCTTTCCCCCCCCAATCAAAAGCATTTAAGTGATTATGATGTACCAAGCAAAGTCTTAAATGCCAGAAACAGAAAGGCAAAAACCAAAAGAGGCCCTCAAGGAACCTTTATGCTGAACGAGACAATAGGAAAACAGATACAAGATACACAGGGATAAATCACAAGAATTGGGAAATTGGATAAAACAGAAAATTCAGTGCCAGCTATAAATCATTGACTTTTTTGACAGACTTTACAAATCTGTGTTTTCTACCAGTCTCTAAAATGTGGCACTGAAATATGTTTTAAAGAGCCTAATGGCAGTCACAAGCTAGGAGCCTAGAGAGAGAAAGGTAAGAAGAATAAAAGGAGAGACATACAGAGACTGAGAGAGATACAGACATAGGGAGATTGGGGAGAGAGAGAGAGAGAGAGAGAGAGAGAGAGAGAGAGAGAGAGAGAGAGAGAGAGAGAGAGAGAGAGAGAATGGTACAGTATAAAAAGTAATTGATTTGGAAGCAGAAGACTTGGATTCAAACCCCAGGTATGTCACTACCTACAAGGGACAAGTTCCATAACTTCTCTAGATCACATTTTCTTTATCTATTAAATGAAAGGACTAGACTTGATTTCTAATGTTCATATGATCTTAAATAGCATTTTCTGTCTGAACCACTTTGCTCTTGAACTAGCATATTTCAATTATTAGAATATCATCATTGAAAGCAGGACCTCAGAGATCTTACATGAAGCATAAATACCATCAATTACTCATTCAGTCTCTATTTGAAAATGTCTTATGACAGAAAATTCACCAGCTCATGAAGCAGCTCATTCCAGTGTTGGCCAACTATACTTGTTAGGAATTGTTCCCTATATTTAACCAAAATTGTCCTCCCTGGAACTTCAACTTTTTACCCTACTTCTGTCCTAGGCATCCAGGTAAAACAAATCTAGCTTCTTGTCCACATATCAACCCTTCAAACACTTGAAGATAGAAATTATCACACATTTACACACTTCATCAAATATTTTCTTCTAATCTCAAATTCTTTCAACTCTTCCTGCACTGTCATGTTCTATTTCATACTTGTTCACATACTTTGGAAGTCTACAGAGAGAAGTATATGAAATGGCAAGGACACGGAATAGCAGCTAGACTAACTTTGTGTTTATTACTTTTAAACAGGAAAAAAAGTCAGGGGCATTTCTGAAATCCAGGAGCCAGGACAGATAAATATATACAGCATGTGACAAGAATTTTAGTGTAGTTATAAGCTTTAATTACCTAAAATTCAGTTAAGGTTTTTGAGATATCTTGGCATGTGTGCATGCACACACATACAGATACATACACACACCATAAATTACACACATTCACATGCATGCATGTGTAGTAATTGAAAAGATGCAGAAGGGAACAAGCATTTATAAAGAGTATAGTTAGACTCTATGCTATTTAGTATATATATATATGTATATATACATATATATATATGTATATATATATATATATATATATATATATATATATATATACATATATATATATACCCTTTGATGATGATAACAACCCTGGGAGGTAAATACTATTATTAATCTCATCTTCAGTTAAGAAAATTGAGATAGACAAAAGGTAAATGATGGCAAATTTTCTGAGGCTGGATTTAAACTCAGATATGAATCAAAAGTAATATACTACCTTATCCATTGAAAGATATAGCTGCCCTCCCTCAGAGATAGAAAGAAAAACAAAGAGAAACAGTTTTGAAATTATATATTTACAACTTCTATCTCATACAGGAATATTTACAACATTCTTGAATCACTATAGACAAAATAGAACAGATGAAAGCTATTTTTTTTCTCAGTAACCCTACATACTAACCTTCCCCCCCCAATATACTATTTGCTTTTTCTAGCTTAGTGTGTCGCTTTGTAATATTTCTGAAAACTTTTTTTATGGAAGAAAGACTTCTCAAAGTCTATAGAAAATGGGAATTCTTTACTCGGCCTATTGGTTTAATGGGTTTTTTTGGGAAACTGGGTTCCCACAATTATTATTGTCCTAAAGCTCTGTCTCCATGAAGAATGTGAGAAAGCAGGGAACCTAATTGTCACCTCTTTTTAATAATTGTTCCCAAGAAAAGAGATTGAAGCTCTTGGGAACAATTATTAAAACAACATGATAATACCTAATACATCTCATTTACAGGTATACCAAAGGTGGAATAAATTCCCAGAAAGGTTTAAATTCAGTTTAAATTATTAGGAGAAAGATAATCTACTAAAGATTGAAATGTGGATTTTAAAATAGAAAAGTACTTAATAATCTCATGAATGACTCTTTGGATAATATATTATTCATTCCCTGTGGTACAGGTACAGTTATGTAGAACTGAGAAAAAGAGTGTATTTATTCATTATAAGTTCAAAGATACTATGTCTTAGCCCTTTCTGTTTTCCTTGGTAGAGTTTTCTCTTCTAATATTCTTGTTAAGATTCACAAAATCATGCACAACTCTACACCCCCCCCCAACAGTGCCCCCCTCCCCTACCACAGCCTTAATCTGAAGGTTCCAGTCTTAAAGCCTTAATTGTTATGGACATGTCAATTTGAATGATCTAGAATGAGCATATTAACAGCAGATGTGATCTTTACAATGAAGCTACTAGATTTTTTTTTATGTTCATGTTGATCCCTCAGTTATTATGCCTTTGAATTTTCTGCCCCCTGGTGGCAGCTGTTTTTATGCAGCCATCGGATAAATTTTTTTTTCTGACTTAGAACATTTATCAAGTTTGCTCTTTTTATACTGTATGTGCAGAAATAGTCATTTCACATCTAAAAGCATACAAGTCACCTAAAATTGATCTTTATAGACATATTTGTATCATTTTGTGCAATTCTGTATAAGATGTTTTTAGAGGGACAATGTCAGAATCCTGTAAGAAGGGCAACCAGGACGGTGGAAGTCCTAAAAAGTTTATCACATGAAATTCAGGTTTACTAACTGAGGCTAGCCTGGAGAAAAATAGATTTCATGAGTCATGGTCATTATCTTCAAGTATCAGAAAGATTCTCATTATACATGGATTAAATCTGTATCTGGTGAATTTTATCTTTTTTTAAAAAATATTTTGAAGACTATTTTAGTTTAATTGCTTTCTTTTACAATTCCAAATATTATGTTTTATACATTGGAAGACATTCTGAGAAGTAGATTTCAGCAGTCTGTCAAAAGTGCCCTTGATCTCTCAAAGTTTTAATCAAATAGCTGTAGAGAGACAAAGTAGAAATTCATGGGTAGAAGCAGAGAATATCAGCATTGGAAGAGCCTTCAAAAGTTATCTAATCTAACTTGTACCTAAACAAGTATCTCTTTATTGATTCATCCAGTCATTTCTTGAAAATCTTCAGTCCATTTCTCTTTTAGATAGTTCTAATTGTTAGAAAGTTTTCATTTGCTTAAATTTTCTCTTTATTCCTAAAAGGTGACATAAATGATACAAATATCTCCAAAATTAAAGCTCAGAGAGATTATTTAATTTGTTAATAGACACACACTAAGGATAAGCACAGGACTAACTTCATGTTGTTTATAGGAGTCAACAAGGTTAACATTGTTGTTTTCAAGAAAAAGGTATCTATTTTTAGATTTTGTATATGCTAAGGTTAGAAGGAATTTGAACTTGAAGATGACCAATGAGTTGAAACATTGAGAAAAGAATTAAAAGTGATTTTTCCAAGATCACAAATTCAAATACTTAGTGGAAAAACCAAAAAAAAAAAAAGAACCCAAGTTTCTAATTCCTAATCTAAAGATTTTTAGTTCTTTGCACTATTGCCTTCAAGTTGCAAATGGGTTAATATACCCTTTGCCATGATCCCTTGGAAACTTTATTCAGTGTTTGAAACTTGAGGACAATATCCATTCAAAACCTCATACATGGTCTCGTTCCAATATGTTCTTTTGCAGACCAAATCACATCTGACATAAAGTTATCAGTAAAAAAGAATATTTAATATTAAAAAGAAGGGCAAAATATACAAAAGAGAGATTCATTTTGGAAGATATAGATTATGTTTTGGAATTGTTAAGTTTATAGATGCTAATTTCATATCTTATTTGAGATATGCAAAAGGCAAATGGTGATGCAAAGCTATGTACGATTCAAGAGAAATATTAGGGATTTATCTATTTATCTATATATCTCTATCTAGCTGGTAATCATTTACATAAAGATGATAGTTAACTACGTAGTTGTTGACAAAATCAAGATATAATAGAGATAGAGGAGAAAAGAGATCAGATCAGAAACTTGGGAAACTCACCTACAAGTAGTGAGAGTAACATGGTTGAATGCCCAACTAGAGAAAGAAAAGGAGTGCCAAAGAGGTAGGAGAAAAACCAGGAAAAATTGGTGCCACAGAAATCTAGGTAGAAGATATCCAGGAGGACATGATGATCAATAGAATCAAAAGCTCCAGGGAAGTCAAGAAAGATGAAAAAAAATGAAAAAAAGCTATTTCATTTGGTAAAAGATTATTGCTAATTTTGGAGAGAGCAAGTTTAGTTGAATTATGAAGTCATAATCCATAATACAGAGAATTGTTGTGAGAAAAAAAGAAACTGGAGTTTTATTGTATGGATAGTTTTCTCAAGGAGTTTAGGAAGGAATAGTTAAAAAAGTATAGAGGGATCTATTGAGGGTATTTTAAAGTGTCATTATAGATAGTGATAAATAGAGATTAAGCAGTACAAGCTTTTGAGAGACTTCATCAGTTAATACAGCAATTTAATTTAGCCAAGTATATATTATTCAGTTCTGTCTGTCTTTTGAGGAAGACCCCAAATTTCTTTCCAGTGTCTTTTATTTTGACAGTCTTTGGGAATCATTTCTTCTTGAATTGTGTTGCTAAGAAATTTTTTCAAAGATATGACAAATTTAAGGTCAGTTCAATTTTATTCAACTATTCAACTAGTAATATTTATTTTACCTTGAACACTTTTGTCTTTTTAATACCTTAATTTACAAAGTTTATAAAACGTACTCCATTTTATGTGATTATATAGAAAATTATCTCTTATATCAACATCATTATATTCCATATGCCGTATAATAAAAAATGTTAACATAAGTACATTGCTTAAATTTTAGATTTGTTTAGATGTGTTTAAATTTAGATTCCTTAATGCTTGCTTTGCATAAAAAATTACTATCAAAATGTTTACTTTGATATTTCTTCACTTGTTATCAACCATACATACAAGGTCTTTTATTTTTATTTTTGTGGAATTATCCACTGGTCTAGGTCATATTTCCTTAGAATATTCAATAGAAGTTCAACACAATTCATTTTTTTGGAGGTTTAATTTCTTGGGGGGTTAGTGGATCACAAGATCACCATGAGACCCTTTAGCTAAGAATACCAGTATGTTCTTTGACTGAATGGTTCCCAGTGAAGAAATCAGCAATATTCCTAAATGTTTCCCTGGGCAGCCCACATCTGTTATATTATGTTCATATCTGTGTGCTATGTTTTAGAAGATAACTGGCAAGCTGGAGTGTGTCCAACTGAAGTGATCAGGGTGTGAAGGGACTTAAGATAATGTGCTATGAAGAACAAATGAAGGATCTAAGGATGTTTAATTTTTGGTGCAGTGAATAGAGTGCTAGGAACTTATCTTCCTGAGTTCAAGTCTGACCTCAGACACTTACTTTGGGCCAGTCATTTAATTACATCTACCTCAGTTTCCTTATCTGTAAAATGAACTGGAGAAAGAAATGACAAAGCCACTCCAGTATCTTTCCCAAGAAAATCCCAAATGGGTTCACAAAGAGTTAGACTTTACTGAAAAACAACTGAACCACATCATCAAAAAAAAATACTGGTAGAGCATTTGGGTTGTTATTTGGAAGAGTATTATATTTATTATTATATTATATTATATCAGATCAGATCAGATCAATTATTATATTATATGAACATGCTAGATTCAGAAAGCAAAATTGAAGTAAAGGAATAGAAGCTAAGAACTAAATCAACTACGGCAACTCTGGGCCTTGCCCCAATCTATTGGACAAAGAAATGACAAGCCACTCCAGGATCTTTGCCAAGAAAATTCCAAGGACAGTACTGGTGTTCAATGGCTCCTGGATTCATGAAGAGTCAGACAAAACTGAATGACTGAACAACAACCAAAACAATTTAAGGAATAGCTTTCTAATTGTTATAGAGGTACCCTCAGAGGCAGTGAGCTCACCCATTGCTGATGATCATTAAACAGAAACTGTATAACCATTTGTTGAGAATGCCTTAAGGAAGATTCTGGTACATTGATCCCTTGCAACTCTAACATGCTCTGAGTTATGAAAACTGCCAGGTGATCAGAAACATGCTAGTACTCCTTTCAGCTTCTAATAGTTTTTTCTGATCTTGTTACGATCCTTACCCACAGCATTTCTCATTCTATTGACCAACATTCCAGCCTACGGCAAGAATAGCTGGTAAAGCTAGCAGTATAAGAGAGTCACTGAACCCGTCCAGGGACTTTCTTGTGTCATGACTCTGTGACTTGGCTGGATCAGGGTTGGTCCAGCATTCAGTCTATTTGTTAGGACTGAAATTATTTCTGACATATTGTTTAAATGCATGACATTTCTTTAGTTTCACTGCATTCTTATATATCTAAAATTTCAATTTTTGTCTCTAAATCAATGTAATCATGAATATGCCACAAGACTTTTTTAGAATAAAAAATTTAAGGTAAACGTTTTATACTCTTTACAATTTTTTAATTACAGCTTGGTCACAGTAAGCAATCAAGCATAAGGAGCTCAGAAGATTTACATCTAAACAGTTTCAATAATCCTCCCAAACAATACCAGGTAAACATTGAGTGTTTGCTGACTAATGACTCTGAAAGAATTATGAATGTGCCATTGTTGCTATTTATATTTTGTTTCATGGTAACATGGGGAAGAGGAAGACAGTTCTTTAGTTCCAAAGTATGAGATATTTAAATGACAGTTCAAATGTCTTGACTGACCATGTCATCATGAAAAATATCTAGTCAATTATTGTAGGAATTTGGTTCTGAAATAGACCCTGTTCATCATTGTGGACACAATATTGGGCTTGGAATCAAGAATACCTGAAATCATATTCTAGCTTAGTTAATCGCTGAATGGAAAAATCAAAGTTTTCAAGTCAAAGTTTCCTCAATTGCAATGTGATAATACTATCAACTTCCTCTTAAAGTTGTGGTGAGACTCTAATGAGATATAAACATTTTACAATCCTTACAGCACTATATGAATGTCAACTAGTTTCTTTGTTGTTAGTAGTCAGATGTAGACAGATGTAGGCTATGTTGGAATAAACATTGATTGTTAAAAAAATGATCTCACAACCCCCCCCCCCCCAATCCACTGACATTACCACCTAATTGAAAGTATATAATATAGTCTGTTTTGAATGAAACAAATGTAACATTGACTGAATGAGCTATGTATTTAGTGAAATGTTTTTAAATTCAGGATCAACTTTTAAATAAATTGGTCTAGGTAAGAATCTTTTTGAAAAGAAAAACCAGTTTTGGAGGTTGTGAGTTCCCTGCTAAATCCTGAGTCATAATTAGAGATTCTTATGCTGAGGGCAGGAAAACAGAACTTTGTGGTAACAGTAGTAGAAACACAGTAGATAGATTGGATACAGGTATAATAATATCAAGAGAGGAGGAAGCTAATCCCTCAGAGAGTTCATCTTTCATTACTGTGGAAATCTGAGAGAGGCCAGAAGTTGGGTGCCAAAAGATGAATGCCAAACCAAAGAATCCTAGGAAGATTGGAAAATTGATAGGAAGATTGAATTGCTATTATAAGGGGGAAAATACACTCCTGGGGAGGAAGCATATGCTCCCTACCTCCACCTTGAATGTCAGTACCTTGGGTCAAAGACCCATTCAATTCATAGTACTTCTGATTCTGTAAGTTCCTCTTATAGATTTCAATAGGGGGTGAATACCTAAAAGCTTAAGAACTGATTTAGAAATGAATACATTTAGGGGCAACTAAGTGGCACAGTGGATAGAGCATTGGCCGTGGAGTCAGGAGTATCTGAGTTCAAGTCCGACCTCAGACACTTAATAATTAATTACCTAGCTGTCTGGCTTTGGGCAAGCCACTTAACCCCACTGCCTTGCAAAAAAAAAAAAGAAATGAATACATTTAAATGTTACTTATAAAATCAAGGGGAAAGTTGGTGCCATGAGTTCTTTCTTCTTTTCTTTTACCTAGAAAATAATGAAGCGACTCATCAAAAGATATGTATTGAAAGCCCAGATAGATAAGGAGAGTGATGAAGTCAATGAAGGTGAGTTCAATTCAGTACTGAGCTACTTTCTCAGAGCTAACAGAGAGTCAAAGTCAGGGACAGGGTAGTCAGCAGACAGGGCTCTAAGAGGTGGGCTTAGAATGGGTGAAACTTTGCAGAGGATGAACATGATCTGGTCCATCAAATATATGCTTTGAAGCAAAACAGAAAAAATGGGAAGTTTTAGGGGATGGGGGTGGGGTAGGGAAGTTTGCAGATTTTCTAATCCTGTGTCAGGAGGGAGGAAGATTGTAGTTCAAACCCTGATTCAGACACTGCTAATTGTGCCACTTTACCTCAATTTGTCTCAGTATCATCACTTGTAATTTGGGAGTAAGAATAACAGCAGTTTCCTAGGATTGTTGTAAGGATAAAATGAAATATCTTCAAAGTGTTTAGCCCAAGACGTGGCACAAAGTAGGCACCATACAACTGTTAGTATTTGCAATAGCATTGGTATTATTATGATTATGAATAATTATTCATAATAATTATAACCTTTGAAACAACCACATCTATATCTCCTTCAATTACTAGTTATAGGGAACAATGTCTGCATATTTAGTTATTCAGTTACACGGTATTTTCTATAGCAACTTTTACATATGCTAAACCAGCTCTTAAAGGATTTATGATTTATGATTTATGAAGATGGAGTTTTGAGATCTCTTTCCAACTGGACCTTTTAAGATCAGTGTTAGGGTTAAGAAAAATTGACAATATTTTTCAATATTAATTCTCTCTGAATCTATGCTGATCTTTGGATGGTATTTAGATTATCCCTAATCAACATTATTTCCTACCTTACTTGAAGTTCCTAGGATTTGTGCTCTACTCTCATAGTCTTTTTTTGTGGGTAGCTAAGTGGCACAATGGGTAGAGTGCTGATCCTAGAATCAGGAGGACCTGAGTTTCAATCCAATATTAGCCACTTACTAGAGGTTTGACCAGGGTCAAGTCACTTAACCCTTTTATTCTCAGTTCCTCATATGTAAAATGAGACGGAAAATGAAATGGTGAACAGATTTGCCTAGAAAACCCCAAAAGGGGTCATGAAGTTTTGGGGACGACTAAAATAACTTCACAATGATTCAAAGCCTTTTAGGTGACAGAATCATCTATATACTATGACAAGGAATCATAATAGTTGTTTAGCAAAGATCACATACACTTGTATAGTTTAGCTCAGTTCTTGAATTATTTGTTTAAGGGGATTGTGTATATTATTTAAATAATCTTAAAATCCTCTTAATATTTTTTCTTTTAGGTGAACTGAAGGAAATAAAACAAGACATTTCAAGTCTCCGCTATGAACTTCTTGAGGAAAAATCCCAGAACACAGAAGATCTCGCAGAACTTATTAGAAAACTTGGAGAGAAATTGTCCATTGAGCCAAATCAAGAAGGAAGCGATAGATAACATGAAAAATTTTTAGATATTAAAATTAATTTGTCCACTTGAAGCCATATTCTTTACCAAATAAAAGTGATATAACTTTCTTCCCATTCTTGAAGAGTAAAAAGTCACATTAAAACCTGGGATGCCATACCACATAATAGTGAATCTTAGTATTTTATATCATCCACAAAGAAAATCATTGTACTACTGACCAAAGGTGAAGATCATGCTATTGGTTTATTGTTTTTAAATTGTCTTAAGTATGAAACAGTTAACTTTTCAGCAGCAATGTAATTCATTTCCAAGAACTTTTTTATGTTACTAACAGAAAGACTGTAGAGAACAGAAGGACCTTTCTTGACTGGTAAATTCTAAGGCAATTGTCTTGTTTCCACCATAGACATCATACTTATGGCTTATAGCAGTTGAGTTGGGATGAATACTATGCCTTTGCAGAGTCTACTCACTTAGATGTATTTTTTCCAAATAACAGGATTAATGGAGCTTGTTCAGAAATAGCCTTAAATCATCCTTACATTTTTCCACTCTTCTCTCAAGGGCAAAAAATTATCCCTTCCCTTCAGTTCTGGAGATGCTGCAATTAATTTGGTCCTAAACACTTGCTCTATTCTTTTTGTAGCTAAGCAAATGCGAATGATGAAATGATATTTACATTGTCTCTTTTTAATACCATGGGTGGTGATAAATGAAAGTTTCCTGTCAAATTAGCATTCTCATACTGGTAAACAAACATAAAAATAATAAGTGAATATTTTAATGTGAAAATTTGATCAAATTGTCTTATAAAATTATTCATTTCTTAGTTTTGATGATTAAATGTCAACAACTGAACATTGAATACATAAAAGACAAAAATTAATTTGAGATTGACCAAATATTCATGTGAGATTGTCAGCTTCTTCCAACCTCCTATCAAAATATAGAAAACCAGAATTTCCACACCTTGATTGTTATAAGAGGTTATACTTCTTTTGACATGGATAGATCATCTAAATATACATAAGAGTGATAGCAGAACAGTTATGTCAGGCAGCACCAAACAACTCAATTTCCTTTAGACTACTCTGGAGTTTATAGCTGAAAAAGCTGCAATAAGCCAAAATTGGCAACTAGATAACATATTGAATGAAGCACAGGACCTGGAGTCAGGAAGATATGAGTTCAAATTTGACCTAAGACATTTTCTACTTGTGTGGGCAAGTCTGTCTCAGTTTTCTCATCTGTCAATTGAGCTAAATAAGGTCATGGCCAAGCTCTCCAGTATCTTTAACCAAGAAAACCTCAAATGTATTACAAAGAACTGGCATGTGTAAACAACAAACAACATCAAAGGCAGACTTTTAAAAATATTTCTTGTTTTACATTAAAAGATAAATGGGGGTGGCTAGGTGGTGCAGGGGATAGAGTACCGGCCCTGGAGTCAGGAGTACCTGAGTTCAAATCCGACCTCAGACATTTAATAATTACCTAGCTGTGTGACCTTGGGCAAGTCACTTAACCCCATTTGCCTTGCAAAAAAATGGACTATGAAAATCATTTTAAGCCCCATCTATGACAACAAAAAACTGAAATAACATCATATATAGCTAGCTCATGAGAAAGTAAATCTGAATTTCTTATTCCTTAGCATTTTCTAAGTGGATTTTACAGAAAAGTTTAGAAATATAGAAGTCACATTTTGATGAGCTAGTTGTAAAATACACACACATTATAGAAATTTCACTCTCAGAGAAATTAAATAAGCAAATAATGCTCCAAATGTTATGTTGTATTACAGGAATGGGTTTTTCTGTTGTCTTCATTCCATTGGCTACTTAGAAGTGACTAATGTGTTTAACTTCCCAAGGCAATAGGAAGCTCAGTTGGATGAATACAGCCTTAATCTTTATTTTTTTCCATGATGTCAAATGGTTGAGGAAAAAAAAAAAGACTATGACCACAGCTACAAGTACTTCAATATAGGATGTAGACTTCACTCCGTGAAACACTTAATTGTTTCAGATTGAGGCACTCCAAACAAAGGCTATCTGTGTTCTGCCATGGGTACCATACCAAATCCATAAATGAAATTGTGTACCAAATTTCCCTTCCTATTATTCAGAATCTCAAGATGGCAATCAACAATTTTTTTATAGTGGACCTCCCACCCCAATAAGATTACCTTAAAAAAATGTGATGGGAGTTAAGGGCATATGTATATATAATAGACACACACAGCTAAATTTTTGAAGAAATCAGCTCAAAGAAATCTATCAAATAACTAATCTATCACAACATTTGATGCACAACAGGAACCAGCACAGATGCAGAAATCTTCAAAAACTGTCCCTGCATCAAATTCACAGGCATGATTAAGACAGCTTCTATGACTGTCTTATAGAAAATAAAAGGAAGATAATTTTGTCAAGAGCTATATACCTCAGCTTGATTCAGAACAAAAAGATAAAGCCTCTATCTCCCGGAGACTTGAGAGATGATAGACTGAGAGGAAACAAGATGCAAAATACAAACTGAGTTTTTTATTGTTGTTTGGATTTCATAGGTCATGAGTGTGAATAAAACTCTGCCCTTCAGTTCAAGGTTAATTTTTATGGGAACCATATTTTGCGAAGGTATACAAAAATGCAAATAGCTCAGTTTGATACTATTCAACAAGATTTTTTTAAACACCTATGTGTTTAAAAATGTGCCAGAATCATATTAAACCCTAAGATACAAAGACAAAGACAACCATGCCCTCAAGGAGTTTACATTCCATTGGAATCCCGATATATTAAAGGGTATTTTTAAGAACATTAAGGATAAGATAATTAGCTCTTTGAAGGAAGAACCATGTCATTCATTTCTTTCTCCTACTTAGTATTTACCACAGTGTCTTCCTAGTCTTCTGTCCTCTATCTTTTCAGTCTTTCTAAACTCTGCTCCTTTATCCCTGATACACTTTGAAATCCAGTGACACTGGCTTTCTTGCAGATCAGTACATATAATACTCCATCCCCATTTCTAGACATTTTCTAAGAATGTTTCAGATGACTCTATTTTTGAAGAACCATATTAAAACCAAATTTAAGCTCACAGATGCAGGTTAAACCATGCTTCACCTTTGAGTTCCTTTGATTTTTGAAACTCCCCATACATATGAAGAGTAAGATGGTCCAACAATATTGATGTTAGGAAATATAACAGTAAAAGTTCTAGTGGGAATCATGTAAATGCTAGCGATTTTTTTGTTAAATCCAGATGTAATTCAATTAAAAAACTCAGCTTTGATGTGACCAATATAGCTCAGCAACCTGGGCCTGTGCTCAGCTTAACTACCTTTGCATTTTAAATGAATTTACAAGGCAGATGAAAGTTTACATTTATGTAGATGCACAGTAAGGATAAGAACCAGTCAGCCTAGGTAGAGTGAAGAAATTACAGTACAGAAACAGACATTTTTTTTCAATTCTTTCACCTTTCATAACAACTTAAAATTGCTACAGATTATACCATTGAGTAAAATTTATGTTCCTTATAAATGGTCCTTCCATTATTGTTCAGCAGTGCTGGCTTCTTTTAGGTCAAGTCCCACAAGACAAAACTGTCAAGTGACTAGATTCTAATCCTTATGGAAGTATTTGCAATATCTTTAAAACAGAAAGAAGGAAACCATAACTAATCTGGCAATAACTAATTGTGTAATATTCATCAAAACTTGTTTATTCAGTGAGGTTCTGAACACAAAGCTATTTTTACACCAAGTCAAAGTATTCTGAAAAAAGTAGAAAATATAGTTAATATCTAATATGTCATTTATATGGCATAAAACATTTAAAGACTCTATGGTGTTAAACAGAACAGAGTTCAAGTACTATCTCTTACCATATACCAACTCTTAATTGGTATATACCAACTCTTATTTCATTATATTCAACTCATTTCACCATTCAATTCCCCAAACAATTCTTAAGATTTTGTTATAATTAATTGACAAACCTTTATTGTTACCTATTATGTACTAGGCATTGGATTTCACATTTAGAATACAAAGACAATAATCAAACAATCCCAGCCATCAAGAAGCTCATATCCGATTTGAGAAAATTATGTGTGTATTTGTCTGTATGACTAAATATGTATATATATATATGTACATACATATTTCATAGCTACACAGAGTATGCACAAAATATATGCTAAGTAAACACTAGGTAATCTGAGGAGGCACTAGCACCTCAGGATCAAAAAAGGTCAGGAGGTTGTACTTGAACTGAGCTTTGAAGAAGTTTGGAATTCTAAGAAGGTAAGGCATGGAGGCATAAGCATAAAGATGAAAGGTGGAATTTCATGTCAGGGTCAGCAAGTAGGTCAATTTGACTAGACTGTCTATAGAGTATGGAAAGGGTAGTAATTCATAATTAGTACAGAAACATAGGTTGGAGTCAGATTGTGAAACATTTTAAATATCAGAGAAGTTATTATTTTTACTTTCTCTTAGACACAATAAGAACAATCTAGAGCTTTTGGGCTAGAGGAGCAGCTACCTATACTTTAAGAAAATTCCTATGGTGACTATTTAATGTAGTGGAGAAAAGAAAGTTAGGAAAACAAGTAAGACCCTATTGCCATTATCCCCATAAAAAAGTGATGTGTGTTTGTGTATATAAAAGAGGACATTGTGTGAAAAGAAGAGGATAGACATAAGACATTGACTGGATTTATCAACTAAATGGATATGAGAAGTGAAAGTGAAGAATAGAGGATGGTGCTGAGACTGTGAATCTGCAAGAAGGATGGTGATATTCTTGATAGAAATAAAAAAAAGTATGTTGATTTTAAAATGTGGACAGGACATACCTACTTTGTTCTGCATCTTGCAGTCTTCTGATTATTTAATCTAAAATTCCCAAGAGCAGCAATTAAGAAGTTTCTAAAAAATAACATTTGTAAAACATTGTTGGATCATAGTTTGAGCAGGAAAAAGATCTGATGGCTTTAGTACACTGTGAACTCAATGTATCAATAGCACTTTAATTCTGGGGTCTGGTGAATTTAAAGATTTACAAAATGAAGTTTGTTGATGTAACAAGAGCTCTCAGGAGAGAGAGAGAGAGAGAGAGAGGGAGGAGGAGGAGGATCTGAAGTCATAGAAATCATAGTTAAACCAATAGGAGCAGATGGAATCTATCCTCTCCCCCTCCCGAAAAAGATCATAGAGATAGAAGGGAAAAGGGCCCAAATCAAAACCTTGGACAGGATAAGGATGAAAATCCAGCAAAGGGTTCATAGAGTGATGAAACATATAGAAGAACCAAGAGAAAAACATTATATAATCTTAGAGGGAGGAAAAATATGTGTACGAGAAGTCCAAAAAGCTGAGACCTGCAGAAATGTTTGAATTTAGCAGTCAATAGTAAATTTGGAGAGCAATTTCAGTCCACCAATGAGGTTCTAAACCAGAATGCAAAGAGTTAATAAGTGAGTGAGAAGACAGGAAATAGAAACAACCAGTGTAATGAAAGCTTTTCCCCTCCTCTAATAATTTGATTGTGAAAGGAAGGAAAGATAGAGAGCAATAGTTTGAGGGAATGGTGGAGTTGAATAAAGTTTTTGTTATTTGTTTGCTTTCTTTTTTAAGAATATAGGAGACCTGGGCATGCTAATAGGCAGTAAGGAAGGTACCACCTGATAGGAGAGATTGAATATTGGAGTGTGGGATGAATTTAGGTCACATTCCTGTCACTCTGTCGTCTCACTCCACCATTCACTTACAAGCTGGTCTTTGGACTCTTGACCTGAGATAGTGCTCTCCTAATTGAGAAGAGTTCACATATTATTCAACCCCACATTCATCATGTGCCCCTGAAATGGAGGGGAAATTCATTACTTCTTCAGATCTTTACCCTCAACTTTTCATTCTTTGCTTTGAGAACAAATAATCAAATAGATATTGCCATTGGGAAGTCAAAGGGAAGTCAACCCATGATTCCATTCACCATTCCTGTTATTTTCAGATCAAAATGTTCATCCCTAGCCACTATTCTCTTACATATAATATCTTTGAAGCTCATGAGAACTCGTACTTTTTTGCATATGTGTTTCCAGTTCTTCACATATTGCCCAACATATAGAAAATAATTGATAAAAGTCATTTCCATTTTTTCAGTCATTCATGATTCTTAGGGTATTTTGACAAAGAGAGGAAGGAACAGAATGAAAATTACAAGTAGAGGGATTTATCAAGGAAATGGTTCACTTCTTGATTAGAGATTAAAGTAAAGAAGAGAATGGGGGACTATGTCAAGGCAATTTTCAGATAAATATTTAAGATGGCATTCAGGACAAAGAATCTCTACTTTCTCAGAAATTGGGGAGATAAGTTCACAGAATTTGGAAGTTGGAAATGATCTCAATTGTCATCTAGACCAAACAATATATGAAAAATAATTTTCATTATAATGGACAACAATTGATCATCCAAGTTCATTCTAAATGAGTGGGAAGTAGCAGTGTGAGAGATTTGAGGTGAGAAAAGACTTGAAATAATTTCTGTAAAGTGTGATAGTTATGGAAAAGTAAATTAATGTGATAGTTATGGAAGAGTAAATTATGAGTTGAATGGATAGTGGAAGTTAATCACATTGAAAAAATTATAGATCACCTTACCCTCCTACCAAAAAAAAGGAAAAAAAACTGGTTTATTATTACTTTCATATTTCATCCAGATATCCCATCTATTTAGCATGTGTCTTTAACAACAACATTAAAATGCCTGGATAAAGAAAAAATAGAAATCACATCCAATGATCTGCTATTCCAAAATACATTGGAAATTAATGTTTTTTTATTAATTATATGGAATTATTTTGGAGCAGGTATTCCTTTTGGCAGATTGGTAAAGCCTATGGACCCCTTCTCAAGTTACTTTTAGTTCCAAGCAAAGACTCATAGCATATAAGCTCATCAAATCATTTGAGGAAATCCCTATGATCAAGACCTTACACAAATGCTCTATTGTGTATTTTGAGAACTGTAAAAAAAAAGCACAGACTTTCTTTTTTTCTTTTTTTTTTTGCAAGGCGGTGGGGTTAAGTGGTTTGCCCAAGACCACAAAGCTAGGTAATTATTAAATGCCTGCGACCGGATTTGAACTCAGGTACTCCTGACTCCAGGGCCAGTGCTCTATCCACTGAGCTACCTTAACTGCCCCTTTTTAATTTTTTTAATTTAATTTTTTAACAGGCTTTCTTTTTTTGAAGTGAATACAATATACTCAATAATGAAAATGCCCTTATTGTTTGGTATTAAAAATGTTTCAAAATATACAAATATTTTCAGAATCCAGAAGAAACTAATTATATTAAAATATAATGTTTAAAAATTTCAAGTTCACAGATTGCACATCATAGTGAAAATATAGAAAACTAACTTTGTAGCTAGGAAGATATGAGTTTAGTTTTTGTCTCTGCAAATAACCTGTTAGTTCTCCAGGCAATTCTCTAAGATCATATTTGGGAATTTCTCATGTCAATGAAATCACAAGTCCAGTCCTCAACTCTATTCCTAGGCACTTATATTCTATTTAGAGTAGATTTTGCAGTTTAACCCATCATAATGGAGTTCCAAAGAAACAGATTATTCAGTTTAATTAGGCATTGAGGTAATCAGCTAATGAAGCTCATACTATCACAGTAAAATTTATTTCAAAAATATTTTTGTAACTCTTAATTGAACTCCAGTGATTTTAATTATGAAAAGACAAGTGATGCCTTTCTCTATGTATCTATGTATATAGTCTTATTTTTCTTTTAAGCACAAGTCACACATACCCAAATATCAGACCTTTTGAACTGTCCCATAAACATCTCAAAAATTAACATGTCCAAAACAGAACACATTCTTATTCCACCCAAACCCTCCCCTCTTCCTGATTACTATCAGGGACTTCACTATCTTCCCAGTCCCCTAAGTCTGCAACCTTAGTGACATTCTCTACTCTCTACTCTCATTCATACCACATATACAACCAAATAACCACAATTTTATCAGTTGTTGAATCTTATCATTTCTATCTTCACAATGTCTTTCTTCTGCATCCCTTTCCCTCTTCTCACACAATCACTCTTCCAATAAGACCTTGCTTCTACTCTACCTGATTCTTGTATGCTCCTAGTTTTTATCTAGACATTTTGTCTTCACAGTAGAATATAA
This sequence comes from Macrotis lagotis, assembly GCF_037893015.1. Taxonomy (NCBI): domain Eukaryota; kingdom Metazoa; phylum Chordata; class Mammalia; order Peramelemorphia; family Peramelidae; genus Macrotis; species Macrotis lagotis. The sequence goes on along the minus strand of NC_133658.1, from coordinate 774,602,631 downwards.
GTTTCTTGAAGACAGGGATGGTTTTATTCCTTTCTCATAGGTAAACATAATGATTACTATGGTTAATAAATGTTATTGATTGAGTGATTAGGTTTAATCTGTCAAAGGCAGCAGAAGCACATGTAAATCAAACAAGAAGTTCCCTTTCTTGTATACCTTACCAGAGAAACCAGCTTGTCAATATTTGCATAATAGTATAGAAACACTTAATTCAACCACAGTCACTCAATCAGCATATTCTTCCCTTATTTCCTCCCTTTATTGTCTAATTTTCTTTTTTTTAGAAAAGTGAAAATCCCACTTAATAAACCATAGAATTTTAGAATGAGAAATTGGAGATGAGTTCTGACCAAAGACCATTACATAATTTATTCTTTATCTTACTAATCTACTAATGCAAGCTAAAATTGCCAATATGACAAATAAAATCAAATTCATAACCATAAATGTGAGAAATGTGGTTATAAATGTTTCTGAAATAGTTCTAGGAATTTTAATGACATTCAAATTCAGTGTAAAACAACACTGTAAAACAATATTTAATAAGTTAATGAGATTTTAGACTCCTTTGAGAACGCAACTTCCAAGAGTAAGAAAGTGATCATCCAAATGTAAGTGGCAGTATGGAACAACTTACTTGAGAGTAGGCCTTGGATCTGGAAGACCTAATTCAAATCTTGCTTCTGATATGTATTGACTATATGACCCCTGACATATCAATTAACTTATCAGTGCCCTGGAGCAAATTCCAAAGCTATAAATTGTAGATAAGGTACTAATTTGCATTGGTAACAGAAATTCCTCAATAGGACCTTCCTAAAGTGATGAAATCACTTGTCTAGTTTAAAAAAAAACACAACAAAAAAAATCACATCACTTTACTTTGACCAGTCAGATCAGACATGTAGTATTGTGGACATCACTGTAAAGGAATTTACATTAATAAGTTGAAAAGCATCCAGAGGAGAAAAACAAGGACCCTGAGTTCATGTCCTAGGAAGAATAGCTGAAGAAAATAGGGATGTTAAGTTTCAAGAGAAGTCTCAAGAGGGGCCTTGATAGTTGGATTCAGGTACTTAAAAGCCAGACAAGTGGGAGAGGAATTTTAAACTTGTTTTTCTATTTAGTCCCAGAATGCAGACTCTTTGGAGCAATGATCTGAAATTACAAAGTCACAAAAAAACCTTGTCACAACCTATGTCACAAAAAAACCTTCTTAATAGTTAGAGTCACCTAAATGATCTGCCTTGGGAAGTAATAAGTTCCCCATCATTGAAGGTTTTTAATCAATGACTCTATGAATTGTTTTAATTGTATATCAAGGGGCCTTCTTTATCAGGCAGATTGGACTAGCTAGTTCTAACTTGCTGTATGATTCTATGATAAGGCAGTCAAAGGTAACAACAATTTAATACCTAAAATCATGTACAAAACATTACAGATAAAGAAACAAAAGTCATTTTATGGCATCATTTCTGAAGTGGTGTTCTATGGTCATCATTGAGCCTCAGTATCCAAATTCCTCAGTTTAGCATACATTCATACCTGACCCCTTTTTCTGCACCTCCTTCATGTTCATTGCAGTTTCAATTGGCAGCTTTTTTATAAAGTGCCTAAAACTCATTGATAAGGTTTTCAGGTCTACAAATAAAAATAAAAATAGAGAATCATTTACTTCTTGGGGGGGGCAGGGAGGAAGGTCAATTTCATTCATAGGCTCATATATGTAGAACTGGAAGGACTTTAGAGACTGTGGAGTTCAACTCTTCATTTAAGAAGAGGAAATTAAGGTTCATTGAGAGATTAAGGGACTTGCCCAATGTCACACAGGCAGTTAAGGTGCAGAGGTGAAATTCCAACTCAGCTTTTCTTACTCCAAACTGCTATTGAATTCTATCAAGTTTCAAAGATGGTTCACTTTCTTGACTTTGTCTTTTTTCAAAAACTATTTTCTTTTTCCTATGTGCATTATTGGTTCTAACTTCCTCTATTTCCTACTGTTGACAAATGGCACCTCAAGTATCTGTATAAGTGGAAGTGAGTAGTCTCTGGGCAACTATGATGATGTAGCAAAGCAATTTGTTCAGGACACATTAGAACATATTGGTAGTAACATTCAGTAAGTGTACCTTGAACTTCTTCATTTGACATTGTCATTCAAAATATTGTTAGTGCATAGTAATTCTTATTTAACCATGAAAACCTTTTTCTTCAGAACAAAATATAGTGGTTGTTATGTCTCCTGTGAAAGCAATTAAGTAATGTCCTGTTTCTATCTTAACCTTTTCAAATTTCTATAATTCAACCAGTGGACATTTACCCTTTACTCTTCTTTAAAAAATGGATCATACATTAGAACAATTAGAAAAGGTCAAATTTCATGATGTAATACTGTTTCACAGAATAATAAAATGTCATATTGTTGCTGTTATATTTTTAGAAGAAATGGATGAAAAAATACTCTGAATGAATGGCAACTAAAATATTTTTTTGAGTATTGGGCAATGTTCTTTTTTTTTAATATAGATGCAAGCGACTATAATGAACCTCAGATAATTCTGCTCATAGATAGTCTTTGTTTTCTTCACTTCCCTTCATCTAATCCTATTCTTTCCCTCACAGAATCCTGTTTTCTCTCTAATTGCATTTCCTCTTTCTATATGGACTTTTCAATTCTTTTGCCCTAAGTGTTCAAAACAAAAAAACCCTAGTAATGAATGAATACATTCTTTTGGATCAGTGAGAGTCCACAAGCTAGAAGGGAAAGGTAAATCTTGGATTCTTGAATTATGGAAGAAATATACTTTAAGCTTTCTGTATATGCTAACCACTGAATCTACACAGAATAGCATAACCATATAGCTATAGGAAGGTGTTGCTCCATTCAATAAAGGCAAAGTAATATGTTTCTTTGGGGATCATATCTTATCTAGTCTTCAAGGTATCATTACCTTGATATCGTAGGTTGAAATTCTTGGAGTAGTTATGTAGCTGATGGCTACAAGACAAATAGTGTTGGCTGGGTCATTGTCAGAGGCCCTGAACCAGGGTCCAACCCAAGTTTTTATGTCTTGCCTCTCATCCAGAGGGCAAAAGATGAACTCCTTTCCCCTGTACTAGACCTGGAATTAGGTAGAGGCTAAAGCTCAAGGAGATCTGGACACAAATTTTACATTAAAGATGAATCAATGATAATTTAAGAATGAGGAGGGTCTCCACCCAAGATTACAATTGTTTCTGTTAGAATCATAATTCTCTACTTCAAGTCAATTTACCTCTCAAGAGTCAATTTACATCTCCACCCAAATTCTTTCTGTTACATTCAAATTCTCTTCATCTTTCCCCTGCATCAGCTATATATATGGTTACCTTTGTAAAGGGACTTAGGCACAACAGCTAAGATAGAGAAAAATACATCCTTTGAGAGGACCAATATTTTAGTGTAATTTTCCATACATTTACCTTATTATGATTATTGTGTATAGTTTTCTTTGATTTTACTTACTTCAGTCTTAATAAACTTATGCAAATTGTTCCTTGATTTTCTATATTCTTTACTTATCTAATTCCTTTTATCACAGTAATATTTCATTGCACTCATTTATCACAGTTAATTTAGCTATCCCTCAGGTGATGGATATCTACTTTGCTTCCAATTTTTTATCATAAAAAGTACTACTACAAATTTATTACTAATAGCTTTGTTTTGATAAAAACCCAGTAAAGGAGTCATTGATTTAAAGATTATAAGAATCTTAGTCACTTTGCATAATTTGATATTACTTTCCAAAATTATTAATATGAATTCACAGGTCCAACAACAGGGTAGCTATCAATCCACAACCCATCCAGTGTTAATTATGGTAATTTTGGGAGGCATTTTTACTATTTGCAAACTAAGAAGTAAAACTTCAGGGTTGTTTTGAATTGTAGTCCTCTTTTTTTGGTGAAGCATTGTTTCATGTAGTTGTGATTACTCTGCAATTCTTCAGAGAACTTTGTTTATTTCTTTTGACTACTTTTCTATTAGAGAATAGGTATCATTATTATTGGTAATAAATCTTGGACAGAAAACCAGAGAATTATGATATAAATAACCATAGAATATCAGAGAATTATGATATAAAGATATTTTTTTTCCCATTTAACCACTTCCTTTCCTATCCTACATGTAGGTTTTTAGTTCCATGCAATCAAAGTTTTGAAATTGCCTCTCTTAGGGGCAGCTAGGTGGTGCAGTGGATAGAGCACCAGCCCTGGAGTCAGGACAACCCAAGTTCAAACCCTGCCTCAGACACTTAAAAATTACCTAACCGTGTGGCCTTGGGCAAGCCACTGAACCCCATTGCCTTGCAAAAAAAAATAATATATCTCTGACCCATAGCCATGAAAAGTAAATGATCTGTTTTTCTAATAATTTTTTTATAGTATGATCTTTAATATTAAGATCATGTATCCATTTAGAATATATTTTGGAGTACAGTTTAAGGTGTGGTTCTAAGTTCTGCCAGATTGCTTTCAAAGATTTTCCTAAGAAATTTATGTTTTGCATGTTGTCATCAGTTGTATATTGAGTTTCATTTTTTCTGAATCTTCCTTTTCTAGTCTGTTATACTAATCTATCCATATTTCTCTTTTTAAATATACCATAGCTCAGCTATTCCCCCTTCATCCTTATTTCGTTTATCATTTTTCCTTTATATTATAGGTCTTTTGGTTTCCCAAATGTATTTTTTATTATTTTGTTAAGTTCTATTAAAAACATTCTCTTGGGGGTGGCACAGTGGATAGTGCACTGTCCCTAGAGTCAGGAGGACCTGAGTTCAGATGTGACCTCATACACTTAATAATTAGCTAGCTGTGTAATCTTGGGCCAGTCACTTAACCCCATTGTCTTGCCAAACCAAAAAATAAATAAATAAATAATTGTTTTTAAAAAATCCTCCTGATAATTTGGTTGGTATAGCATGAAATGTCAAATGTGTTCATTGTCAATACTATCATTTTATTATGTTGGAATGACTTCACTGTAAATATTGAATATTTCTCCAGTTATGTAAATTACTCTTTATTTCTTTTTTTGTTTGGTTGTAAACCAATGGGATTAAGTAATTTGCCCAAGGTCAGGCAGCTAGGTAACTAGTGTCAAAGACCAAATTTGGACTCAGGTCCTGGTGCTGTATCTACTACACCTAGTTGCCCCAGGGTCTTTATTTCTTTAAGAAAGACTTTATACTGAAATCTGTATGTGTGTGTGTATTTGTGCACATACTCTGCTTGTTCATTTCCCAGATATTTTGTGCATTTTTTAATCAATTAGAATGGAATTTCCCTTTCTATTTTTTGCCTCTTGAATTTTGTTATTATCTAGACCTGCTATTGATTTTTGAGGGTTTATTAGTTTTCTCAAGTAGCATTTTTACTGAATACCCAGGATTTTCCAAGTATACCATCGAATCATCAGTAAATGCGGATAGCTTTCTTTCTTCTTTCCCTATCTTTAAGCCTTTAAATTCTTTCCCTGCTATTACTGTATAATGTTATAGTTTCCAGAACTATATATAATGCTGACAAGAATGGACATCCTTGATTTGTTCTTCTATTGGACTATGATGGACAACTCCAATTCTGAAATCCTGGAATTCTGTGGTTGCCTCTGTGTTAATGTTCCATCCTCACAGTCATCTTGGATTCATCTTTTGCTAATCTCTGTTCTATCATATCACTCTGTTGACAAAAATTCTTCATCGCCTATAGATTAAAGCACTCAAGAGTATTTAACCTGGGTCTTACCTTCCAGCTTTATTTACAATTAGATCCCTATATATCTTCTATATCCAAGTTATAGATTTGAATTCTGCAAATATGTTCCTTTAAGGCATTTGATCACATTCTTATATGTGTTAACTTCTAATACTACATACCTTTCAAATTAAAATTTGAATTCCACGTACTACATAAATATCAACTCCTCCATAAATACTTTCTATGCTCTTCCCAATAAAAGGTTACCCAGCATTCCTCTGAATTTCATTAACCCTTGGTACTTCTTTAGAACCTAGAATATTGTGCTTTTTTTGCTACAGTTACTTGACTTGACTTATTTCAGACCATCAGCTTCATGAATATATGGAATATGTCATATTATTTATCATAAGAGCCTGAATATAGTATTAATCAATAAATATTTGTGGTATTTAATTGAATTAAGAGCTTAAAATATGCTTATCAATTTAATTCAATGTAGTCAAAATGCATTTATTAGCTACCATATGTAATGAATTGTATACACTATGAATACAATGATGGATACATCTTATTTTTATAGTAATTAAAGTTCAAAAGGGGATGACCTCAAAATAAAGAAAAAAGAAATTTGAGAAGTTAAAAAAGGAGATAAATTGGAAACCAAAAAGACTCTGGAATTCATAAACAAAATTAAAAGCTAATTCTTTGTAACGAATAACAACTTAACAATAAAAAGGGGGCAGAGCAATTTTGGAAAGTAATTGAACTAAGCCTTCCTCAGCTATTAAACTATGAACTTTTGATCCAATTAAAACATTTTTAGGTATTTATCTGAAAGAGAACAAGAAAAGAGAAAAGTGATCCAAGAATATTAATAGTAATACTTTTTATGGAAAGCAGTTCTTTATTGTAGTGGCAAAGAACTGAAAATTGAGAGGTTGCATGTCAAGTAGAGAATGGTTGAACAAATTATAGTACATGTGTGTAATGGAATAATATTATTCTGTAAGAAGTGATGGAGATAGATTCTGAGAAACATGAGAAGAGTTATATAAAGAAAAGCAGAGATTAGTGAGCAGAGGTGGAGCAAAAACTTATATGAAAGTAATAAATTTTGAAAAAGTTAGGAACTCCCATCAAAATAATAACAATTCCAAAGGAGTCAAAATGAAATACATTATCTATTAACTGACAGAGAGATGATGGACTCAGATTAAAGAATAAATTCATCATTTTACAAGAATTTCTGGAAAAACTAGAAAGCAATTTTGAAGAAATTACTCTTATACTAGTATCCTGAATAAGATATTTCATCTCCCATCTCTGGGCATTTTCATGGCATTCTGCCCTCCCTGGAATATTCTTCCCCCTCTTTACCTCTTGGCTTACTCCAAGTCCCACCTAGAGTCTCAGCTCCTATAGGAAGCTTTTCCTAATACTCCTTTCTTCTGGTTCCTTCCTGCTATTGATTATTTCTCATTTATCTCTATATAACTAGGTTTTGCATGATTGCTTGCATACTTCCTATGTTTTTTTTAACATCTTTTGTATCCTATTTATATCAGTACCTTACATATGGTAGATCCTAAATAAATTATTGGCTGATTGCTCTAATACCATTTCTTGAAATACATTCAAAATAAATATAGGACTTGAAGGTTAAAAATCATATGATTAAAAATTAGAAGTGAAGCAGATTATGCCATTCTCAGATATATGTAGTGAACTAATTCTTTTTTTTTTTTGCAAGGCAATGGGGTTAAGTGGCATGTCCAAGGCCACACAGCTAGGTAATTATTAAATGTCTGAGACCAGATTTGAACCCAGGTACTCCTGACTCCAAGGCCGGTGCTTTATCCACTATGGGCCACCTAGCCACCTGACTAATTCTTAACTAAATAAAGAGTAAAGTCAATTACAAAGATAAAATGGAAAATTTTGATTATATATAATTGAAAGTCTTTTGTCCAAACAAAATTACCACATCTAAAATAAGAAGAAAATCAGACAACTTGGAAAAAATCTTTTTAATCAAATATATGATTAGGGTTTGATAGACAAGATAAGTAGAAAATGAACAGAAACATAACTAAAAGTTTTCCCTCAATTAGATGAGTGTCAAAGGTTATGAATAGTTTGTAAAAGAAACATTATAATCTATTAATAGTCAAATGAAAGAATGCTACAAATCACTAATAGTAAGAGATATAGAAATGAAATCAAATTTAAGCTTTCATTTCACATCCTGAAAACTGAAAAAGATTACAAAAGAACTGAATAATCAGTATTTGAGGGGCAGTAGATAAGCACACTAAAATACAGTTGGTAGAGCTATGAATTTTTGTGCAACTATTCTAAAAAAGCAAATATTATTTATTCAAATAAATTGCATTACTACCTCAAACATTTCATTCACAAAACTTCATTTTCATTTAATTAATATTATAGAAATGTTTCCATATAATAGAAATATAGTTTTTGTATTAGAAAGTATTATAGTAATATAGAAATGTATTTTCAGGAGAACTGGAAGCAAAATGACCACTGTTTGGAGAAAGCATAAACAAATTATGGTATATGAATGCTATGGTATATTTCTGTATTAAAAAAATAGAAACATGATGAGTATTGTAAGATATGGAAAAAAATATGAGATAACAATAAACACAATGACTACAACAATATAAATAGAAAAACAACCACCACAAAAGGAAAAAAAAAACCTGAATGTTGCAAAATTATAAGGAACTAATTTGTCCCCAAATAAAAGATACTCATACTCATCCCATACTCCTTTGCAGAAGTGGTAGCACATGCATATGGAACATTGCATATGGCAAGCTTTTTTCAATGTATTGATTGATTTTAATATTTTTTCTTTCTATTTTTTTTGTAAAATTCTTTTTTTTAAAAGAATTATCTTTTAATTATATTAAAAATTCCAAGACATTTTGACAATGTGCAATATCATATAATATATTTTTTTTTTGCTAAGAATGAACCATTCCTTAATATAATAAATAGTATCTATTTAAAATCAAGAGTCCATTTTAAATAATGGACATAGAATTCTTTCCTGTAACACCAGGAATAAAACAAAGTTATTCATTTTTGTCTCTCATGTTTGTCAGAATGATAGAAATGTTATAGTAATAAGAAAAGAAAAAAAGAAATGGAAAGAGTAAGCTTAAAGAGAAAATAAAATTATTACTTTGTTTCAAATGATATGAAGTTTTCTTAGAGAATTCTAGAAAGTCATTTTAAAAATTAAACAATTATTTCATCAATGTTTAAGGTTATAAAATAAATCCACATAATTCTTAAGTATTTCTATATATTTCAATCAAAACCCACCATGAAGTGATAATGAAATTATAAACTAGTTGGTAATCTACCTGCCAACACACACACAGGTACTATAGTAATACAATTATAAAACACATCTTACAAAAATAAAAGACAACTAAATAATTGAATAATTATTTATGAATTGGTTAAAAAATAAGAGCAAAAATCACTTGCAAAAATGAAAGATCAAGAATCTTAATGGAAATAATGACAAAAGGAAGGGGATCTATCCATACCAAACTTCAAATTATTTTAGAAAACTCATTTTCAAAATATATTATTGTAGTTTGAATCTCTTTATCATGTTTCTCAGAATTATTCATATTAGTTTTTTAAGACAGCAATATTCCAATAAATTAATATATCGTAATATATGAAAATATCCATTTAATTGGCAACTATATACCTATTGAATATATACATTGGAACTTATGTACAGAAAAATTTTCTAATTTTGACCTCTTTCATATTTAAATTCCTTAATAGGATGACTGGATCAAAGGCATGAACAGTTTCATGATATTTTACATGATCTGTTCTTTTTGAAACCATTGTGACTTCTACTATATTTTAGTAATTTATTAACCTTTCCTCTTTTGTAAAAATAATTTATTTCCCTTTCCCATTTTAAGAACTTAGATTAAGTATTTTTTAGGTTTAAAAACACTTCTAGTATTATTTATAATTTATTTTTACTTTTAGTTTTTTAAATCTCTGCCTTTTCAACATTTTCCTTTTGCTATTTAGTTGGGCCATTTTTATTTATTGCTTTTTTTGCTTGTTCAATTCCTTGATGGATTTTCTTTTCTATTGATGACATATTTAGGTTTATAAATTTTTCTTTGAAAACTCTTGCTTCCCATAAATTTTGGGAACTTCCTACAAACCTCATTGTTATTTTCTTTGGTATAATTTTCTCTTGTTCGTGTGATTTGATATTTGACCCAATAATTTTTTAGGATTAAATTAATTTCTAGTCAATTAATAGTAAATAAATTATTATTAAATGTCACATGCATATCATCAACAAATAATCATCCAATTATTATATTAACAAATGGAAAATCATTCATAATAATAAATTATTATTTTACAGAGTTAAACAATATTTGTCTAGCATTGTGGTCAGTAAATCTATGTTTTCTATTTGTGTTTTTATTAATTTCTTTGCGAAGTATATGTGCCCCAATATATGGTTAATTTTTGCAATTGTATTGTATCCAACTTAGAAATTCTCATACTCCTTTCAGTTCCCATTCATTAATATTTAACTTTTCAAACATTTTATTGCATTTTCAACTTCCTTTTCATTTCCTTAGGTTTCTTTAAGTTTGAGAAAGGATTCATGAAAGTGCCTCACTATTATAGTTTTCCTATCTGTTTTTGCCTTTACTTTGATAAATTTTTTAGTATCTACATGCTCTGATTATATATACACTTATATATTAAGTATTGCTACTGATTCATTGTCTCTGCTGCCATTAAGCATACTATAATTTCCCTGATCATTTGTTTCTATTGTTTTTACTGTAGATTTATCTAAAAATATAATTTCTATTCAACTTTCTTTGAGTTCATCTAAAGCATGATAAATTTTGCTACAGTCCATTATTTTTATCTCTCCATGAATCTTTGTTTCAAGTATATATATATATATATATATACATAGTTTTAAAAATCTACTAAATCCTGTTTTCTAATTCTGCTATCCCTTTCCATTCTATGGATGAATTCATATCATTCATATTTGTAGTTATGATTGCTAATTGTATATTTCTCTCCATCCTTCCCTCTTGTTAAAAGGAGATTACTTAATACTAGTTAATTATATTTGAAACAATCCATTTTCACTCTCTTGTTCCTCTAATCTTCCCCTTCCCTCATTCACAGTTTATTCTTTATTTTAATCCTCGATTCATAGTCTTTTAATTTACTTTAGAAATGTAATGGAGTCAAGTACTCCAGGCAGTGAGATGTGATTATGTTATGGAAAAATAATAGCATCTTGGCTATCTGGCCTGGTTGAAGCCTAGCCCAGGGAATGTAACTAGCCTCAATGGGGTCTTTCCCGGAGGTCTTGGGCAGTTTTTGTATTTCTTTTCCTTCAGTAGGTAAATCTGTGGATTTAAAAAGTCTAGAAATCTGTAAATAGAGAGAGGCAGTGTTTGCTGGAGTGTTTACAATTGCAGTAGAAAAGAAACGGGCAGCTAGTAAGGGTAGCATCAGCATCATCTTGAGAGAAAGGAACCATTAAGAAGATCAAGTTTGCCCTTTGATTGAATAATACTTAAAACAGGTATTTAAAATACCCTAGTAGTGTAAATGCAATGTAAATATAAAATATCTAAGTAGTAGGCTTCAAAAAATGGTTTTATGTGCAATAGTTCTTAATGACCAGTCATCCAGGGGATTGTGCCAGGAGTTATAAGTTAAGGTATTGAATTCCTTTATAATTTTTAATTCATACAATGATTTATCATGCTATGCATTCTTTCTTGTTCTTAGCAACAAATCTCCTCTCACCTTAATGATATTGTACATTGGGATTCATTTTCATTTTTTTCTCTCTCTGCATGTACACTTACATTTATCTTCCCTAGTGAGCATTCTTGAGGACAAGAATTGTTTTACTTTTGTGTTTTAAAGCCCCAAAGCTTAACACAAGCCCTAACAGACTAGGAATTTTAATAAATACTCTTTGACGGAACCTATTCTTAAATGTCCTCCACCACACACCTACTAACTGGTCATCATGCCTTTGCTTGAAGATCTCTTCTGTTTTTTTTTATTAAGGTTTTTGCAAGGCAAATGTGGTTAAGTGGCTTGCCCAAGGCCACACAGCTAGGTAATTATTAAGTGTCTGAGGCCGGATTTGAACTCAGGTACTCCTGACTCCAGGGCTGGTGCTTTATCCACTGTGCCACCTAGCCACCCCTTGAAGATCTCTTGAGAAGAATCTTTTCATAGAACCTCCCTGACAAACAGCCATCTACTTTTATTTAAAGTCCTTAAGTAATTGGGAATCCACTACCTTCCAAGGCGGCCTTTTATGTAGCCCCGAGTTGGTAGGAAATTTCTGGATATCAAGTCTAAATTCTTCTCTTTCTACCTTCCATTCATTTCTCCTAAGTCTGCCCTTTGGGAACAGGGAGAATGTATGTTTCTGATCTATATTCTACAAGACAAACCCTCAAACATCTTCTGCCCACTGATTCACATATAGCATGAACTTAATTAAGATCCTTCGCCATCCTACTCATCCTCTTCTAGAATCTTTCTATTTTAGCAGAGTCCTTCCCAAAAGGTGACATCAAGAGTTGAATCCAAGACTTTATGTTTGGTCTGACCAGGGAATTATTATTCCTATGAATTATGATTTGTCATATTATTGTCTGATCTTGTTATCTCTTATACTTTATGTTTCTTCCTTAAGGATATGATTTCTCTCTCATCACACTCAATTTGGATCAATGTATAACATGGAAATTGCCTTTTGTGGGGGGGGGTGGGGGGAGGTAAGTAAGATTAGGGGAAAAATTGTAAAACTCGAAATAAATAAAATCTTTAATGAATTATAATTTATCTTTTATAATGCAACCTGAGATTTTGTTATCTTTCTTGACTACTGTATCAGACTGTTGACTCCTGTAGCACATGCAATTCACTGGCAATCCTTTATTAGTTGTTTTGAAGAAACTGGATTACTGCATGTAACTTTGTGACAAGTTAGGTAGAATGCAAGTCACAATTTGTGTCTCCTCTATTTCCCTGAGGTGTCTCCGTGACCTGGAAAGAGTGTGCAATCCTGGGTCGGCACTGAGGCTCCCAGACTGGAGTAAATTGAAATCAAAAGAACAGCTTGTGATTCATCTTTCTCTGGGAAGTTTGCCAAGTAACACAGAGCACAGCAACACAGTCAGGTTAGTGATGCCAAGTAGATGGACTTTATGAGGTCATTGGTAAACTTTGATTATAGTGGTCATAACTAGAATTTCAAAAGTGGGACAAGAACTGCCCTGAAAAGGAAACACTACTATGAGCATTATGGTACAGTCACTAGAAGGTTCTAAGGTTATATCACAGTGGACCTTGTAATAGCATTCCTAGTACACCCATCTGTGCGTAGGTCAGTCAGTAAGCATTTATTAAATGTCCTCTTTATGCTAGGCATTGTGAGGGGTGTAGTGGGAAACATTACGCAAACAAAATATATACAGGATGAATTATATGATAAAAGGAAGACTTAAGGAGGAGCAGAGTGTGACTGGAGCTAGAAGAAAGCAGGGAAGTCAGAAGGTAGAAATGAAGAACATTCCAGGTATGGGGAACACTCAGTAAAAATGAGTCAGAATTCCGAAGATTGTCTTGGAGGAACTGCAAAGTGGCTGGTGTCGGTGGGGAAAGGGGGTGGGGGGGAAGAGTTGTGAAGGGCTTTGAATGCCAAGCAGGACTTTTTATTTGATTCTATGAGTGATAGAGAGTGATAGAGATTGGAGTTTATTGAAAATAGATGTGAAATGATCAGAGATGCACTTTAGTAAAATTAATTTGAGTGCTGAGCAAGGAATGGGGGAAAATTGTAGCAAAGAGATCTAACACAGCAGGCTATGGCATGAATTCAAAATATGATGGAAGAGAAATCCTCAAATGTCTACAACTTAAAAGATCTTTTGTGTGCCTTTCCCGAGTTCCAAGAGTTTAATAAGAAAAGAATTTCTTTGTTTTATGATTGAAAACCTAACTAAGCACAAAAACTCAAAGGCAAATGATGCTCAACATCCTTTAAAAAATTCATGCTCTTTCCCATATATAGGGAAGTCAAAAGAATTGTGTATAAAAATCATATATAATAATATTTTTGAAGAGTTTTAATTTAATTTTTGGGAAATAAATCTATGAAGATAGTCTAATAGACTAGGGAATTTTCACAATTTTAGTATTTTGGATTATAAGACTTGAAGATCATGTAAACCAGTTTCTGATGGACACCTTTTGTTAGAAAGTTGACAGAATAGGGAAGGAGATAAATATATAAGAACACATGGCTAGGAGCAGCTAGGTGGCACAGTGGATAGAGCACCGGCCCTGGAATCAGGAGTATCTGAGTTTAAATCCCGCCTCAGACACTTAATAATTACCTAGCTGTGTGGCCTTGGGCAAGCCACTTAATCCCATTTGCCTTGCAAAAACCTAAAAAAAAAACCACATGACTAGATTTGTCCATGACTTCTTAAAATTTCAAATGTAAAAGTTTGGGGAATTGCTTTTCTTTTGTCTAGATCTGTAATTTTCATTAATGTAGGCAATTCCTAGTAAGAAAACTCTCTATAAATGTGGATGGGAAAATGTTCCACAATTTGCAGTATTAGAAAATTGCCTGGGACAATGGAAAACTTCGTAACTGCACCTCCTAATAGTTTCGCAATTTTATTTGTTTCGCATGACTTGCACTGTCAGATTTGAGACTGCCAAGATGGAATCAACTCATCAAGTAGCCAGAATCTTTTACCAACTGACTATCTAAGGCTCCTACAAATGTGCATTCTTCTTATTAATTGTCATAAGATTCTTCTCCAAATTTCATACCAAATTATGACTTTTCCAAAGCCCCAAATAAAGAAGCCCTAAAGGAAAAGTTAGGAAAAAATTGTTCAATTCTTATCCAGATGTCCTATTGTTTTCTAGATCAAAGAAAGCCTAAGTGGGTTACTATCCTAGAGGGAGCATTTGGGAGCATGTCCAAATGGTACTCAAATTAGCCATCCCCTAGAAATTGTGAGATCAATCTAACCTTCCCTCTGAAATCAAAGACACGAATGATTTCTGCAATGATTCCCCTTGACATTCAGGACAGGCTTATTCATAATGTGTAAGCAATGTTCAGCTAGGGAAGTCAGTCTTCATTTATTACCTATTTGAAAACACCTCCTCCCTTGTATAGTAATCTTGTTTTTTTAACTGAGAGGTCAAGCTCTACAACTCAATTACTTCTCACCCGAACAATTATAATAACCTCCTGTTTAGTAGCCCTCTCCTAGATGCCTTTAATTCTAGATTAAACAGAGTTCCCAAATTAGTATTTCCTACTGTGTTCTTTTCCTGCTCAATAAACTCAAGTGAGATCCTATTTTCTCTAAAATAAAATGGAAGTCTTTATTCTCACATTTCCAGACTGATATTTCATTATTCCACTGCATACTCTAATATTTTTGTGCATTAAACTGGCCTACCTTTAGTTCAATGAATGTGATACTTCATGTTCCTTTTCCAAGATCTGATTCCATAGTCAGATAAGGCACATGAATGCATTATTATGGCTTTAGTATGTCATTCCAGAAGTCTGCTGTCAATGTCCCTTGGTCTATAGGTTTTTATTTCATCAGCATATCCACCACAACAATAATGATTTCTAGCACCAATTTGGTTTTTAAGAAAGTTGATTTGCTAAAAAAATGGGATTAGTATTAAAACAGGATCACATGAAGATAGTAAGGAGCACCTATAATAATAATAATAATAATAATAATAATAATAGAAATAATAATTACTAATATTAACATAGCACTTTAGAATGCAAAGTATTTTATATATATTTTCTCTATAGTACAATGGATCTCACCCATATGCACCATATGTTCTATTTCTTATATTTGGATTCAAAACTCAATCTTGTAAGTATAGAGGGTGAAGAATTTGGCTAGATGGAAATTCTTTTGTAAACATCTGTAGGGTTTAAGTGATAATAATCTTGCCATGAATTCCTCTGACCATTTCTCATTCAGAGTCTTGTGTCATATTTTAGGATGGATAGTTCTTAAACTGAATAATGTTCAGAAGAGAGTAATGAGATTTATGATAGATCTTGAGATCAGCTGAAGGAAATACAAATGTTTATCCTAGAGAAGAAAAGATATGTTTCAGGAGAGAGGAAGAGTAATAACAACCTTTTTCAAGTATTTGATTGGTTGTCAGGTGCAAAAGGTATTCAGCCTGTTCTGTTAGGAAAATTTAATCTTGTTGAAAGCAAACTAGGAGATCAAAGAATAGTTTACCTGTCAGATCTATGGAAAGGGAAGCAGTTTATGATCAAGGAAGAGATGAAGAACATCATTAAAATAAACTAGATGATTTTGATTACATTAAATTGAAAAGCTTTTGCATAGACAAAACCACTGTAACCAAGATCAAAGGAATCTAGTAAACTGGGAAACAATCTTTACAACTAATGCTTCTGACAAAGGACCCATTTCTAAAATATACAGAGAACTGAGTCAATTTTTTTTTTAAAAAGGACCAGCCATTCCCAATTGACAAATGATCAAAGAAAATGCAAAGACAATTTACAGATGAGGAAATCAAAGTGATCCAGACATATGAAAAATTGCTTTAAATCACTAATTATCAGAGAAATGCAATTTAAAGCATTTCTGAGCTGCCACCTCACACCTCTCAGACTGGCCAATATGACCAGAAAGGACAATGATCAATGTTGGAAGGGCTGCGGGAAATCTGTGACACTAATACATCGTTGGTGGACCTGTGAATTCATCCAAACTTTCTGGAAAGCAATTTAGAATTATGCCCAAAAGACAACAAAAATGTGCATACTCTTTGATCCAGCAATACCACTACTGGATCTATACCCTGAAGAGATTATGAAAATGGTAAAAACATCACTTGTAGAAAAATATTCATAGTAGTCCTGTTTGTGGTGGCAAAAAATTGGAAATTGAGCAAATGTTCATCAATTGGGGAATGATTTAAACTGTGGTACATGTATGCGATGGAACACTATTGTTCTATTAGAAAGTAGGAGGGATAGGAATTCAGGGAAGCCTGGAAGGATTTGCATCAACTGATGCTGAGCATGATGAGCAGAACTAGAAGAAATTGTACACCCTAACAGCAACATGGAAGTGATGATCAATCTTAATGGACTTGCTCATTCCAGCAGGGCAACAATCAGGCAAAATTTGGGGTATGTGTGATAGAGAATGCCATCTGTATCCTGAGAAAGAAGTGTGGAGTTTGACCAAAGACCAAAGACTATTACCTTTAATTTTAAAAAATGTTATCTTATTATGTAATTTTGCCATATCTAATATTTTATGTTTCTTCCTTAAGCATATGATTTCTCTCTCATCACATTCAACTTAGATCAAGGCATACCATGGAAACAATGTAAAGACTAACAGACTGCCTTCTGTAGGGGGTGGGGGGAGGGAAGCAAGATTAGGGGAAAAATTGTAAAATTCAAAATAAATAAAATCTTTCTAAAAAAAAAAGAGCACAGGGGCAGCTAGGTTGCATAGTGGATAAAGCACCAGCCTTGGAGTCAGGAGTACCTGGGTTCAAATCCGGTCTCAGACACTTAATAATTACCTAGTTGTGTGGCCTTGGGCAAGCCACTTAACCCCATTTGCCTTGCAAAATCCCTAAAAAAAAGAAGAGCATAGTTCAAGAATGGGTAGCTATAGAATGAGTTGGGAGACTGGACAGGGAAAGGTAAGGGAATGCATTGAAGAGATTGCAAAATAATAATGAAGGGTAATGGAAAGAAAACCAGGTTTCAATAATGATAGCCTATGATTAAGAATTGGTGGAATGGGGAGGAAATGACTAGTAGGAGAAACAGGGAGGGATAAATTCAGTTAGGCTATTAACATCCCTAGGGATTCAGGCTCAAAGTCAAGTCTCAGTCCTTGGGGGGGAAGGAAGTAAGGTACTTGTCTTGAATCATCCTTGAGTGAAGGGATTAGTGAAGGAAGCAAATGAAATGGCATTTCTCTCTTTGGAGCTTTGGAGGCAAGGCAGACTAGGTAGGTCAGGAGCACTATAGCATGTTATCTCCTGGGTCCATCATGGAGAGAGAGAGAGAGAGAGAGAGAGAGAGAGAGAGAGAGAGAGAGAGAGAGAGAGAGAGAGAGAGAGAGAGAGAGAATTTTAGATAGACATCCCATGTGCTGGGTGATAATCTTCTCAATGGCAAGAGACCTAGAGGAAGGCATTAGAAGATTGTATCTGAGTCTCCTTTGGAAGATTTATAACACTCACCGAAGATATGCCACACCAGATAAGTGAAAATGGCTATGTCTACATTATGCCAGGAAATAGACAAATCAATGCGATCACAACTCCACAAATCATATCAAACCTCAATTTGGATTCCATTGTTACAGAGGCTAAATAAACTATTTGCTTTTGGAAAGAGACCTCAGATATTGTACAATCCAAACTGTAGCTTTTTTAACCCTTCCCATGTTGTTTGGGTTTAATTTTCCTGACCTAGGAACTCTATTCCATATGAGATAAGATTAATGGTCTTTACATCTTCATGTTCTCTTTGCTTGCATGTTTAATTCTCTTTTGGGATCAGAAGGTGAAGGGTTGGAACATTTTACTCAGATTCATGAACTCTAAACTAGGCTTTTGTTAGTGCCTCTTAGAAGAAGATGCTATTAGTTTAATAAAGTTTCCTAATTCATCATAGATAATTTTATGTTGAAAGTTTTTATACCACTGCCAAGTACAGTGAAAAAAGAACTGGGTTCAAAATAAGAGAACCTGGTTTCTATTCTCAACTTTTTCACATACTAATAGTATGACCCTGATCAGAATAATGTACCTCTCTAGATCTCAGTTCCCTAATCTGTAAAATGAAGGGATTACACCAAATAGTTCTATTATCCTGTCCAATCTTCCCCAAGATTCTTCAACTTTAAGAGAATACAGTTTCCATTCGATCACATTCCAAGAGTGTAAGGCTCCAACTCTGTAACCAGATAAATTAGTCCATTATATGATCTCAAGGAACAGAAATACAATTCTACATTTCCTTGTGAATGACTAGGTTTATCGAAAACACTTGGTGCTGCCCCTTGTAAAGGAAACATGAAAGAATACATGTACTAATCTGCTTCAATAAGTCCCCACATCTCAACTGTCTACTCTGGTTTCTGAGAGATGAAGCAGCATAGTTATAATAGAACTAAGTTACTAAAACCTAGTAAATCAAGATCTATAATTTCTGGAAGGATAATAGAATTGAATCCCATATATACTATATTATGTAAAACATTACCTTTTGTAGTAACAAAACTAAGACAAAGTATCAAAGTATCTGATTGGGGAACAGATAAACAACTCAATGCATGTGTGAATATGCCTATTTGCATGCATATTTTCTCCATCATTAGAATACAGCTAGGATCTAATAAGTGCAAATAATAAATCTTATATAAATGCTGCATGCATTCAAATTAATACTACTCAAAGTAAAAATTATATCAAATGGGTTAATTGGCTATATAAGATTTTGAAGACCTGGTCTATTTTTGCTTTTTTCTTTCTATCTCCAGTGATTATCCCAGTGTCTGGTACATATTGAGTGCTTACTAAACATTTATTGATTTATTCATTGATTGGTTATTAATACATTACTGTTGAAAACTACAAGCATGGTAACATAGGAAGTTTCCAATATAGTTGGAAACTACAAGTGTGTATAGCATCATGAGGGGACAGTTGGTGACTACAATAAGAAATGTGTTGAAAACAACAAAAGGATAATAAATGAATGATGTAAATTATAATGATCAAGCTCATGCCCCATCAAAAGATATAAGAATGTACTTCTCTCACTTCTTTCAAAGGTGGAAGGCCATGAGTGTGGATTTCTATGTAAAATGTACAACAGTGAAATTGAACTAAATTTAGAGAAACTACTCTAAATTATTTTTTCTTTTGTTATTAAGAGATGGCTTTCTCAGAAGTGAGTGATCATGCATGTGTAGGGAAATGGAAATGATACAAAACCAAAACAGAAATAAAAATAATTTTTTTTAAATGGATATGGACTCTTTCATAAATAAGCCAGCCAAGAGGAAGTAAATTTCAAACAAAAAGACATGTAAAAGGCTCTGTAGACTCTTTGGTATTATGGGTTCCATGCATGTAATTTTCAGTCATTTTAGCTATTTCTGCTTTCCTATCCCTACTTCTCCTTATGAAAAGATCAATATTGCCAGATTATATCACAATTTTAATTAAGGTTAATATGCAAAATGGAAAATTTCAAATTAAATTTTAGAAAGAAATATTAAAGACAAAATTTACTCATCTTGGGGGGTTTACTAATAATCACTCACAGAAAATTTAGTTATTTCATGTCCCAATAACATTAAAAATTTCCTAGGAAATAGTGTGTATGAAGGCATCAGAGAAAAACCTGAGGGAGAATCCTTAATGGGTTTTCCATGTCTACGATGATTGACTGTTGAGAACAGAAAGAACAGTTCATTCTTATCTTGAACACTGTTATTTAGTCAATTATGACATCTATAAGTATGTATCTATTTTCCCATCTAACTAAAGCCATATTCAAACAGACCCAGATTTTCTTTTCCATGTTATAAATTTAATCCCTCATTTTCATTACAACATAAATATTATTTTATAGTGGTGTATGCACTTTTAATACCATGAAAACCAACTTGGGTTTTAGCCTACTCTTTGCAGTCAGAAACATGTTCCTGGGGTGGCTAGGTGGCACAGTGGATAGAGCACTGGCCCTGGAGTCAGGATTACCTGAGTTCAAATCTGGCCTCAGACACTTAATAATTACCTGGATGTGTAGCCTTGGGCAAGCCACTTAACCCCATTGCCTTGCAAAAAAAAAAAAAAAAAAAAAAAACCAAACCTAAAAAACCCAGAGAGGGGATTCAGATTTGTCATCCCTGGTTTTTGCCAAACATATTGTAGAACCAATTTTTTGTCAAAAAATCTAGAGAGAAGAGAATTTCAAGGATGAATGACTATCAATGGCAGAAGGGCAAGAAAGATGAGAACTCAGAAAAGATAACTAGATTTGTCAAATAAGAAATAGTTGGCAATTTTGGAGATAGCAGATTAATCTGAATGATGAGATTGGAAGATATAGAGAATTAACTATGGTAGGGTGTTCCTTAATGCTTTAAAAGAAAAAGAAAAATTGTGAAAGCAAAATTTATGGCTTGCATGGTAGAAATAATTAGCATAATAGAAAAACTTGAATCTACAATAATTAATTACACCAAAAAAGAGAGAGACACAAACCAAGAGAAAGAGAGAGTTCCTTGAAAATGTAAATATGTGAAAATAAAAGGCAATCAGAAAGACAAAAAGTATAAGAGGAATGCTTTGCCCCATTGAGAGCCCAGTTGATATTATATAACATAAATTTGCAATGAATCCAGTCAGCAGTTTCATTATTTTTTCCATCTTTACCCAGCAGTATACGAGTAGAAGTAAAGAAAGCAGATGTGAAGGAGGAATCTAGGACTATGGCTTGTAGAGCAAGAACAAAAAACAAGAAAAAGAGCAAGGGATTCAATGGAGAAAATGGTACAGAGTTAAACTTTTCACCATAGATTTAAACTGGGTTGGGGGGGGGGGGAAGAAAGTGAATATAGCCATTGCAGGTATAATGGCCCAGGAAAAAATTGAGGAGTCAAGAAATTGGGGGTCATAATGAGAATAATGAACAGGGTTTGTATCTATAAGTCAGTGGGAGAGGTGGTATAACAACAGATTGTGATCAAATAAGGGAACTTTAGAATTCATGAACATGTGTGTCCATGAGGTGAGGAGGAGTAAGAAATGATAAATTATCAATTTTCAGAATAGGGAGATAGGATATTAGAGGAAATTTAGTATGTACAAAAGTGGGAATAGTAATCAATTGAAGACAAAGTTAAAATAGATTTAATCAAAAGAAAAAATAAAGAAATTACTTTATGTGTCAGGAACATTATTCAATATTTTTAGACCATTTAAATTACTTAGGCAGTCTAAGTGGATATACTTGTCAACACAGACACAGGAACTGTATGTACATAAAAGTAAAATACTTTTTATACAGATAAACATCTAAATAATATTTTCAATATCATGCCAATCAAATTACTAAATAATTATTTTACTGGGATAGAAAAATAATAATAAAGTTCATTTGGAAAAAGAAAAGAGCAGAAATTTCAAAGAGACCAAGGAAAAATATGCAAAAGAAGTAGATTCACCAATATCAAATCTTCAATTGTATTATAAGGCAAAAACTTGGTTGAAGTATAAAAAGGATAATTTTGATTATTTTAAATTAACATCTCATGTAAATAAAATTTATGTATTAAGGAATAGAAGGGATGCAGAAAATTGAGGGGAAAAACTTTCATAGATACTCTCTCAGGTAGGATGTGCTTAGGTTGGAATATTGCTGTAGTGTAGCAAATGATGAGCTGGTTGATTAAGAAAACCCATAGAAAGATTTGGACTTATGAATGAAACTGCTATCTACTTGAAGAGAAACAGATGATAGGAGGAAATAAGTATAGTGTGGCCTTACCTTTATGTATGTGGTATATTATATATATATATATATATATATATGTACATATATGAATATGATTTTTGTGTATGTTTATAGATATCTATATCTATATCTGCTTAATTATAGTGTGGCCTTACATTTATGCATGTGGGTATATTATATACATATATATGATTTTGTGTATGTTTATAGATATCTATATATATGATTAATTATAGTTTTCTTCAGGATGATGGGATGGAAAGAGACAGAAAAAAGTAAAAAGTACACAACAGAGAATAAAAAAACAAGGAAGCAAAGAAAAAGTCAGCAGCTTTGAAAAATAAGTGAAGCAGTTATAATAAAGGTTTTCTTGATGGAAAGATATTGTTTTGTATTGAATCCCCTCTTATGCTCTTTTGTGAACATGAATTTTTTTCTTTTCTTATTTTTGCATTTAAATTTAATATTAAAAAGTTACAAAATAATAGCATGCAAGGTTTAACTTTTCCACAATGGGGCAGCAATTCCATATATATTCTAAGATTTGAGTCTCTCTCTCTCTCTCTCTCTCTCTCTCTCTCTCTCTCTCTCTCTCTCTCTCTCTCTGTCTCTCTCTCTCTCCTTCCTTTTCTAGCCTCTCCTTTCTCCTCTCTCCTTTCTCCCTCCTCTCTTTCACTGCTTGCCCCCCCCCTTAAAATCTTTCTTTCTAGTGAGTCTAAACCAAACATGGAATATATGGAACCATAATAATGCCCCATGGTCAAAGAGAGGTTCAACACTGTCAGAAAGCAGTTTACCTTCCTATGAGGTGCTCCTCCCCAGCTGTAGACCCTCACTGTGAACATCAGCCTCTCACTTAAACCTCTTTTATTTGCTCTAGGCTGCTTTCTTTGCCTAGGGGTATAATATACTGTTTCACCCAAAAACCAGCCCCTAAGTCTGGAGTGAAATTGGCAAAGACTGGCTCCAAATCCTCTGATTATCTTTTAGACTGTACAAGGAAGAGAGAAAGTGTTTGTGTGTGTGTGTGTGTGTGTGTGTGTGTGTGTGTGTGTGTGTGCTCATTCAGTATTACATGCACCATGGGGGCACTCTGAATTCTTGATGATGTTCAACCAAAAAGAATATAAATCTCAACCCAGGAGGCCACAAAAATGGAAGATAATCTGGACAAATGTCTGTGACTATAGGTTATATAAACAAGAAAGATTTATTTAGAAAACAACTTGGAAATATTAGTGGTACTAAAAGAGATGCTATGTGGACACAATCCAAGTCCCAACACTGCTGAATGAATTGGTATAGTGATATACCTCCCTAAGACACTCTAAGTGTAATTTTTGATGGAACCCCGTGGAAGGCTGGAAAATGATGAATTGGAACAATTAATCTGATGCCACTCAGTCTTGATCTGGTGATGTTTGAAAAGGAAGCCAGAGACTCATTTGAAAGGTTTGTGTTTTGACAATGCCAGCCTGCATACATCCTCTAGGATTTTAAAATGGCATGCCTCCCAGTTTTAAATCCACTTAGCAGAATCAAAAAAAGTTAGGGGGACTTAGTTGTGGGCTCTGTATGTTTTGTACCAGAGGGGAGACAGAGCTTGGGAATGGCCTCCTCCTACATTCTTGTCACTTCGGAGCCTTGAATTTTTTGCTAGTGAATAGATGACTTATGAGGGTTTGGAGGCAGCTGTGAAAAGGTAAGAATGTCCTTGTCATTCCCAATCAGAGAAGGTTTAGTGCCCATGCAGGAGAATGCCAGAACTGAAGGGAAAAAAGAAGAGGAAAAAGTTGACTAAAAAAAAAAACTCCAGCATCTCAAATGATCAATTTGGTATTTGGAGTCATGTTAACTATCAAATTGTCCCAATGGTCTGAACAATTTGATTTCTCAGAAAATAGTCAATGAGATGTATGGGGGGAAAAATTCCAGAAAATGATCTCTTTACAAGCCATGTAGACCTAGTCTCTAGTTCTAACTGAAATCAAGCTCTATCTTAGTCAAATTTTATTGAGAATCACTGGCATGCAAAACACTAAATTTCTTTTTATTTTTAGGTTTTTGCAAGGCAAATGGGGTTAAGTGGCTTGCCCAAGGCCACACAACTAGGTAATTATTAAGTGTCTGAGGTCACATTCGAACTCAGGTACTCCTGACTCCAGGGCCAGTGCTCTATCCATTGTCCTACTTAGCCGCCCCCAAAATGCTAAATTTCTGAAAAGAAATAAATATAAAATAATACAGATATATTCTTAGATAAATAGTCCATAGTCTTCAAGGAAAGAAAAAGACAAATACAAATATAGAAAACAAAAATAGAAAAGAAAAATATACAAAACAAAAACTAATTAATTAAACCTTCTTTCATACACTCCTTTCTGTCCACAAAGCTACTACCCTAATTCAGTCAAGACCTCTCCTAACCTATCAATTATTTTCTCTACAATAAGCCTCTCCCCATTCCAATCGCTCACACAGCAAACAAGGAAATTTTTAAAAATTTATTTAAGGCAATGGTCAATAAGTGACTTGCCCAAGGTCACACATCTAGGCAATTATTAAGTGTCTGAGGTCAAATTTGAACTCAGCTCCTCCTGACTCCAGGATTGGTGTGCTCTATTCACTGTGCCATCTAACTGACCCCCTGAAATTTTTTTCTTTAAAGCAAAATCTGATCATCTCATTCTCCTACTCAATAAACTCCAGGGGCTCCCTATTGCCTCTAGGATCAAATAGGAACTTCTTTGTTTGGTATAAAAAGCCCTTCATAACCTGGCCCTTTAGTACTTTTCCATTGCTTTTTCATATTTCTCGCTTCTACACACTGTTGGGCAGCCACACTGACCTATTTTCTCTGATTTCTGTGCCTTTGCATTGACTCTTCTTTATGTCTCAAATACATTCTTTTCTCCATATTTAGGAATTTCTGATTTCTTTCAAGATCCAGTTCAAGTGATATCTCTTTTACACAAAATAATTCTTAACTCCATCTCAAATAGCTTTTTGAGCCCTCACTCTCCAAATTACCTAAAATTCACTATGTGAACCCTCTTTTCTCAAAGTACCTAGAATTCATTGTGGATATATTCTGAATAATAGTAATGTTTGTTCTTAATTGTTGAAGAAGACCACAAAATTAGGGAGGTGATTCTATGACAAGCATGTGAATTGGATTTGAGTGAGGGGGATACTCTGCTAAAAATGCAACTTTTGAAGTACTGAGTTGTTGATACCAGTTGGACCCCCAAATATAGATATTTGGATGGAAATATGGACTTGAAATTTGGGATAAAGAATTAGATTTAGGTATCTCCCAGTAATTGTAGTGTTTTCATAGCAGAGAATTCAGTAAGAGAAAGGAATTGATTGGATCTAGAATCTTGGAGGTTTACCTTTTTGGGATATGAGGAATAAAAAGCACAATGAAGAGTAGGCATAGTAAAAGAGCAGAAACTAGTTTGAGATATAGTAAGATTATCCTCAATTGTTACTAATGTTAATGTTATGCTATTTTAGCCCATTAGGTAAATCAGGATAATAAAATCCCTTGTTATATCATACTACTCCTAGGAAATCCCAATAGTTAGTTTAATCCAGTCAGGTACTTTTATGATACCATGGAGAACTGTTGTAGAGAATGTAGTTTCAGTTCTCTGCTAATAAGGAGCCTTGGCAACTACTAAAGTGATTGTAGGCTGTAGGACTATGAAGCACATTGGATTTCAGCAAAATGGTCTCTACACCAATTGGGCTCTCATTCAAAAGATAAGACGTGCCTGACTACTTTCTACTGTGAAGCTCACAGACTAAATGATTGAGGAATTAATCTTTCTTAATGCACAATGCTTTTTATACAGTGTGTGTCCTAGGACAAGTTCAGGATCCCAGTTTGTCTGTCTGCAAAACAAGGGGATTGGAGA
This sequence comes from Macrotis lagotis, assembly GCF_037893015.1. NCBI lineage: Eukaryota > Metazoa > Chordata > Mammalia > Peramelemorphia > Peramelidae > Macrotis > Macrotis lagotis. The sequence continues at coordinate 774,576,267 of NC_133658.1, read as the reverse complement.
TATTCTTGAACACACCTTCTAGTTCCTTCCATTTTAGGAGTATCTTTTTCTAGTTCTCCTTCTGCATCAGTCCATCAATCAATCAATGAGCATTGCTTAAGCTCCTACTTTGTACACTGTATTAAACATTGGGTTACTAAGAAGGGAGGCAGTCTATTCCCTCAAGAATCATATTCAGTTGAGAGAAACAATATGTACATACTAAATACAGTTAAGTGGTGCAATGGATAGAGCACTGGCCTCAGAATCAGGAGGAGAGGAGTTCAAATCCGATCCCAGACACTTGACTATTACTAGCTTACTTACTAGTCACTCACATCCAGGGCCATCTCCAGTCATCCTGATTCGTAAATGGCCACTGGATTCAGTTGACTATGGAGGAGAAAGTGAGGCAGGTGACTTAACACAGCATCCCCCTCACTCAAATCCAATTCACATGCTTGTCATAGAATCACCTCCCTAATGTTGTGGTCTTCTTCAAAAATGAAGGACAAACACTGCTATTATTCATCATATATCCACAATGAATTCTAGGCAGTTTGAGGAAAGAGGGTTCACATAGTGAATTCTAGGTAGTTTTGGGAAGTGAGTGCTCAAAAAAGCTGTTTGGGATGGGGTTAAGATTTTATGTAAAAGATATCACTTGAACTGGGTCTTGAAAGAAATCAGAAATTCCTAAATATGGAAAAGAGAAAGGAATGTATTTGAGGTATAAAGGAGAGTCAGTGTAAAGGCACAGAGAAATTTTTTCATTTGTAACTCTTTCTTTTTAATTTATTCATTTTTTTCAGTCTCCCAAATTTGTTCCTCTTTTTTCTTTATTTCTTTGAATGACATGAAAATTATACAAAGAACTCATCTGAAGAAGATCTCTCTCCAATTTCTTCTTGTCTTCTCCTTCGCACAAGGCATTTGATTTCTAAGTCATATTAATTTTGGCTATATAATCTCTCTTATTTATGTCCTACATTTTATGTTTTCCCTGAAACCAGTTTAATTCAAGCCCCTTTTTGTCAAATTCCTGGACTACCACACTAACATCTGCATGGTTTCCTCAGGTCCAGTTACTCTCCTGACAATTCATCTTTCTCATCATAGAGAGTTTTGAATTCCTAATGCAAAGTATGATTAGACTATGCTAATGGTCAAAATTTTGCAAAATTTCCTATTGTATGTATAAACAAGAGTTCAAACTTCTTAGTCTGATATTCAAGTCATAACTACAATATATATATTTCTAGTATCATCTCACTCATTTTGATGTATTCTGCTCCAGATACATGAATTTTTCCCCAATTCTTCCATTTAAAAAAAGTATCCCAAAAAAGTATTTGGGAGGAAAATTTTTGCATGAAATAAATATCTAAGATATATTAGAAAGTAACACAAAGCATAAAAGAACAAAAACCCAATAGATAAGAGATAATATATACAGTTCTCCAAAGAACTGGGAATTATTCATAATTAAATGACATATAGATCCATATTATTACTAAAAGAAATGCAAATCAAAACAACCCCTTGACACACCTAGAAAGTGATCAAAGGAGACAAATGTTGAAAGAGTCAATCTTGAACAGGTTGTGGAAAGCAAGGCACACCAATAGACTCTTGATATGACTGTGAATTGCTCTGACCTTTGTTGAGAGCAATTTTGGGCTAGGCTAAAAAAGTGAGAGAAATACCCACATGATTTGATTCAAGAGATCCCACAGTTATTAGCACCCACAAATACATCAGAGCTAGAAAGAAAAGTTCCACATAAACCAAAATAAGTATATTAGCATTTTAGTGATAACAAAAACATGGAAAAAATAGATTCACTTTGGATAGATAATGGCTAAACAAATTGTGATACAAAATTGTAACAGTATAAGAAACAAATATGAAGAGTACCAAGAATCACTGGAAGACTTACATAAACTTTTACAAAGTAAAGTAAGCAGAACTAGGAAAACAATATGCAAAATAATTCTAACCATGTAAATGAAAAGAAAAAAAACTTTAATTTAGATGGCATCTGAATGCCATATACTAATAATGACACACCTGGACCCTGAAGAAGAGAAAATGAGCCTAACTTATTTGAAAGGTGTTGGATTATGGATGTATAATATGCTATCAGATACAGTTGATGTGCAGATTAGATTTATAGAAGTTCTTTTTTTTTTCACTTTTGCCTTTTTTTATCTTTGTTATAAGAAATGACTGTGGAAAAGGGAGGGAGACTATCATATTTGGAAATTAAGGTGATGCAGAAACATAAATTTTTAAAAAATAAAATGCATCTATATATACAAATATATGTGTGTATATATTTATATTGTATGCATTGAATTTCTGATCAGCTAGGTGATGCAGATGATAGAGTGCTGGGTCTGGAGAAGTGATACAAGAGCAACATTCTCTCATCTTCGTTCTTCAAACAAATAGTCTATTAGATGTACTGCTTTGGATATGATAGAGGAAGGCAGTACAGAGATCACTAGGTGCCAATATTCACTTTTTCTCTCTCTTCCATACTATTCACAAATCATCTTTCCACAAAAATCATTCTCTACAAGTTCTACTCTGAATTCTTCTTCTTGATTCACTTTTTCCTCAATCATGTCTTTTCTCCTTTAATGAATTTCTCCAGTCCCACTCCGCATCCTGTTCTTTCCCTAGACAAACTGACTCACAAGCACTAGCCCTTAGTCCCTAGACCAGATTCCAATAACCAAAGCAAGCCCTGAGGCTGCCCTTAAAGAGGACTGAGGAAAAAATTGGGAGGCAATATCCTACTGTTGGATAATTGTTATACTAAATGTATGTTTGTGGGAAAAATATATAATGACAATACTGAGTGGGCATATGGATTTAGGGAATTCTTACAGTAACAGCACAGGTATACATGAGTTTGAGGTTCAAAAGTCAGGAACAATTGAATATACAATAGTATTGTTAAGTTATTCAGAATTGATTTAACCAACAGACTTAAGAAAAATCTTTAGTGAGTTATCAAAATAAAGAGATGGCTCAAGTGGAGTGTCCAAGAGAATCTACCCTTGGCTTGTATTAGTCAATATTTTTTATCAATTGTTAAGTTAGAGGTGGCAAAAACCTCATGAGCCCAGAACATTCCTGAGTATGTTCCAAATAAGATTAAAATGTAGTTTCTAATTGATTTTATGTGTTTATATATTAATAAAAATGTAATATATAAACATGTATGGTTTTTAAAATCAACATGTGGCCTGCAGGTATCCTTTTGTGTGGTTTAATGGTACCATTTTCTATCTGAGTTTGACACCACTGATTTACATGATACCATTTATGGCATGGTAATCAAGTTTTTAGATTATTTTAAATGATAGTCATGATCAAAAAAGAAAAGCTGAAATAATGGGGAAATTCTAATAAAATTAAATTTGAAAGACATATACATGAGTTCACAAAGCTTCACAAGTGTAACATGGGATTGTGTGGGTAAATAACAGTTGATAATCCATTTTCTAGTAAAAAATAAACCTAGTAAAAAAATAAATAAAAAATAAAAAAATAAAAGCATCTGACAGATCCTGCCTATGTAGTCCTGGGCAAACCTCATAAATTCTCATAACCACTGCAGACAGTCACGCAAAATAGTGCCTTGAAGAAGACTTGCTTTTTATGTATTGGTGGAGGAAATTTCATCTATAGTGCATTCTTATATAAAAGAATTTCAAGGTCCCAGCCATCTTTCCTCCAAAATAATTCTGGGGTTTTCTTGGATCAGAAAGTAAATATAAGGCAAACACGTGACAAGGAACTCGAATTTAATAACTAGTGTGATGTTGTATTATATTTCAAGAAGTGTCCAGAGTTATTACTTGTCTATAATTTCCTTGGTCAGACATCTTAGGAAGGACACTGGGAATTTGAAATGCATTCAGAGTTCAACAGCCAGGATAGAGAAGTTTGTTGAGGTAACATCAAAATAATCCTAAGGAAAAGGACCTATATGTACAAAAACCATTTATAGTAACTCATGATGGTCAGAAAAAATTCAAATGAAGGTGATTCCTCTCAATTGGAGAATAACTGAACAAGTTGTGGTATATGATTGTGATAGAATAATGTTATGAGAAATGAGGAGAAAAATAGTTTCAGAAAGACATGAGAACTATTTGAACTGATGCAATATGAAGTAAGCAGAACCAGGAGGTCATTGTAGATAGTAACAGCAGTATTGTAATAAGAACAATTGTGAAAACTAATATATTCTAATCAATTCAATAACCTAACACCATGCTGAAGAAGTCATGATGAAAGAAAAATGCTATCCACCTCTAGAGAGAACCCTTACAAATTTTTTTCATTTATAATATTTTCACTTTTAAAATTTTTCTTTATTTTTAGTGATGTGGCCAATATAGAAATTTATTTTGCATGATTTAATATATGTAATTGATATCATAGTTTACTTGTCTTCTCAAGGAATGAGGAAGGGAAAGGAGGAAATGATAAAATTTGGAGCTTTAAATCTCTATGATAAAGCAGCAGTTATCTAAACTACATGGTACTAGTTAAGAATTAGTATAGTGGAAGAGGCAAAGTGAAGCTAGGAAGCTCCCAGCACTTTTTCCAAAACAACTTTGAATGAAGTCTCTAAACAGATACTAAAACCACAAAATCCCTTCAAATAAGCATTGAAACAACTTTTCAATGAGATTTCTTGGAGGAATGTCAGGAAAGTGTCTATCCCAAATAGGTGAAAGGTTTATGTAGCCCACTGGAGGCAGGAGAGTTGGGAAGTCAATGAGAGGCTCTTAGGACAGTATAATTCAGGATCTAGCAGCTCAAGCACAGCTCAGATCCTGGCATAGGGCTGAAGTCTCAATGCTGCTGAGGCTCATCAGGCCAACAGTAAGATAAACCACAGCTTGGAGAGCAAGGATCAAACCCCCAAACACTGGTATAGGCTTGGACTACTCTAGCCTAGGGAGAAAACTGCGGACTACCAAACCCCAGCACAAAGAGTTTGGGACTATATACCCTATACCACAGAAGCAGAGCTCCTTTCTTATCAAATATACATATCATATCAAAATGATTAGAACAACAACAACAGCAACAGAACCATTAACCATTGACAGTTACTATTCAGATTGCATTTCCTCAGAAGAGGAGAGCAGTAACAAAATGTCTACATGTGAACCCTCAAAGGGGTTTATTAATTAGCCTCAAATACAAAAAAGCACTCTTAGAAGAGCTCAAAAATAATTTTAAAACCAAAGAAGCAAAAAAGATAAATTAATAAAAGAGATATCATGCAGGTAAATTACAAAAACAATGACTGAAAAAAACAATTTTATGGGGCTTTTTTGTTAAGGCAATGGGGTTAAGTGACTTGCCCAAGACCACACAGATGGGTAATTATTAAGTGTCTGAGGCTGGATCTGAACTCAGGTACCCCTGACTCCAGGGCTGGTGCTTTATCCACTAGACCACCTAGCCACCCCTGAAAAAAACAAATTTAAAAGAAAAACTAGCTGGAAAATAAAATTGACCATCTCAAAAAGGAAAATAACTCATCTTAAAGTAAAATTAGCCAGTTGGAAAAGGAAACACAAAAGCTAACTGAAGAAAATGAAATTCTAAAAACTAGAATTGGACAAATAGAAACAGATGACTCTATGAGAAATCAAGATTCCATCAAATGAAACAAAAGGCTGAAAAAAATAGAATGAAATGTAAAACACCTCTTAGGAAAAATTATCAAACTAGAAAACAGATCTAGGAGGGATAATTTATGGATTATTGGTCTACCCAAAAGCCACAAACAGCAAAATAGTCTGGACAATATCTTGCTAGAAATTATCATGGTAAGCTGCCTTAATATTCTGAACAAGAAGATAATATATATCTTGAAAAAATCCATCAATAACCCCCCCTGCAAAAAGAGACCCCAAAATAAAAGCTGCAAGGAATATTATAACCAAATTTCAGAATTCTCATCTAAAGGAGACAACACTGCAAACAGCCAAAAATGAAGCAATTTAAATACCAGGGAGCCACAGTGAGGATTACACAGATTTATCAGCATCATCATTAAAGGATCAGAGACTCTGGACTATGATATTCTGAAGAGCAAACACAACCAAGAATCAGCTATCCTACAAAATTTAGCATATACTTTCAGGGAAAAATATGGATTTTCAATAAAATAGAGAATTATAAAAATTACCTGATAAAATGACCAGAATTGAATAGAAAATTTGACCTTTAAATACAAGTCTCAAGAGATGCATAAAAAGGTAAATGAAAAGGAGGAAAAGTGTAATTCAGTAAGACTAAATTGTCTATATTCCTATATGGGAAGACAATACTTGCAGCTCCTGAGAAATGTATTTTTCTTAAAACAGTTGAAATCAATATGACTGTGATGTGATCAAACTTTTAACTCTTGAGGGTTGAGGTTCTACTGGGAAAGTTGGAGGGAAGGTACATGAAAGGGGGATATGGATAAAATTGACTGTGATGTGGTCAAACTTCTTAGCTTTTGAGGGTAGTATTTATATTGGGACAGTTGAAGCAATTGTACTTAAAAATGTGAGTATAAGTGATTATGATAAAAGGATGCTTAAAGTGCTTGTAAAATAAACTTTTGTAGGACAGTTGAAGGGAGTATACTGTAACAGGGATTGGGTACAAAAATAGCTAAAAACAATTATTTCATGGAAAAAAAAGGGATTATGCTAGGAGAAAATGGCAAGACATAAGAAGATAAATAACAACATTTGAAGAGGCATAAAGGACCTAATATAGAGGAGGGAAAGAAGGGAGATTGTGAGCACTGATTATATCTTACTTTCAATAGATTTGGCTTAATGAAGGAATAATATACATTTTCAACTGAGTTTAGAAATTTATCCTACCCTACAAGGAAACAAGGGGAAAAGGGGGTGGGGGGAGAGAGAAGAGAAGTGAATTATAAAAGGAATGGGGAAAAAGTAAAAGATAAATTAAAGGGGGAGTAAAAGGGGAAGGGAAAAGAAAGGGGAAAGGGGTTGATAAAAGAGATTGTACCAGTAAAAAATGCAAAACACTGGAGAAGAGAACTAAGAGGAAAGAAGACAGAAAATTACTAACAGGGGAAAGAGAAGATGAAAGGAAATACAGTTAAATAAATTATAACTGTGAATGTGAATGGTATGAACACTTCCATAAAATAGAAATGAATGGCAAAGTGGATGAAAAGTCAGAATCCTACAAGAAATTATTTGAAGGGGGCAGTTAGGTATGGCAGTGGATAGAGCTCTAGTCCTGGAGTCAGGATGACCTGAGTTCAAATTTGGCCTTAGACAATAATTACCTAGTTGTGTGACCTTGGGCAAGTCACTTAACACCATTGCTTTGCAACCCCCCCACACCCACAAAAATAATTTATTTGAAGCAGAGTGATACATACAGTGTAAAGGTAAAAGCCTGAGGCAAGTATGCCTCAAGTGAAGTAAAAAAAAAAAAAAGCAAGAATAGCAATCCTTATCTCAGACAATCAAAATCAAAAACAGATAAAGTTAAAAAGAATAAGGAAAGAAACTACATTTTACTAAAACATTATGCCATGAATTATGGAGTAATATCAATATTATATATATATATATATATATATATATATATATATATATATATATATATATATATATATATATGTTTTTATAATGCACCAAGTCGTATTTCATCCAGAGTCTTAGAGGAACAGTTAAATAATTTAGAAAAAGACATAGAGGGCTAGATAGATCTCTGGAGAAAATTGAATGGGGATAGAAAGGAATGCACCTTCTTCTCTGTGGTACTTATACAAAAATTGACCAGAATTAGGGCATAAAATTCCTCATGATCAAGTGTAGAAAGGCATGTAATAAGGGGCCCATGGAAAGATAAGCTAAACATTAATTGGAAACTACATAATTTAATATTAAAGAACGAGAATCAAAAGTAAATCATAGAGATAATTAACAACTTCATGCAAGACAATGAAAATGATGAGGCTTCATATCAAAACTAGATTTACCCTAAGAAGTTGTCTGTTCATTTTTTTTTTAGGATTTTGCAAGGCAAATGGGGTTAAGTGGCTTGCCCAAGGCCACACAGCTAGGTAATTATTAAGTGTCTGAGGCCGGATTTGAACTCAGGTATGCCTGACTCCAGGGTCAGTACTCTATCCACTGCACCACCTAGCTGCCCCAAGCCTAAGCAGTTATTAAGAAAAAATTTATGTCTTTAAATATTTACATGAATAAAATAGAGATAGAGGAGATTAAAGAACTGTACATACAATAAAAAAACTAGAAAAAAGTACAAATTAAAAATGCTCAATTAAATACCAAATTAGAAATTCTGAAAAATTAAAGGAGATATCAGTAAGATTGAAAATAAGAAAACTTTTGAACTAAAAAATAAAACTGGGGCGGCTGAGTGGCGTAGTGGATAAAGCGCCAGCCCTGGAGTCAGGAGTACCTGGGTTCAAATCCGGTCTCAGACACTTAATAATTACCTACCTGTGTGGCCTTGGGCAAGCCGCTTAACCCCGTTTGCCTTGCAAAAAAATAAAAAATAAAAAATAAAAAAAAATAAAACTAAGAGTTTTATGAAAAAAATTTAAAAGATAAAACTGGTTAATTTGATTTAAGAAAAGAAAGAAGAAAACCAAATTACCTGTATCAAAAATGAAAAGAGTGAAATCATCATCAATGAGAAGGAAATTAAAGTAATAAAACTATTTTGCCCAACTGTATGCCAATAAATTTGACAATTAAAGTGAAATAGATGTATATTTATTCATATGCATATGTATATTTTTAAGTAACAAAATTTCCTTCCACCCTCCCTTTGCACCTCCCTCCCCTCAGTGGTGAACAGCCAGGTTAAAGTTGTATATACAAGTTTGTGTTAAACATGTTTACAGAGTAGTCATTTTCAGTATGAGGAATTAGGATTAAGGGAAAGAAATACATAAGAGATATTTTTTAAAAAGTGAATGCAGTGTTCATCAGATCCCAAAGGATTTTGGGGGGTATTTTTTCCTTCCTCTGTATGGGGATAGCATTGTCCAAAGCCCATTTAATAGCATTGTCCTAGCTTACTGAACTGCTGAGAACAGCTACATCCATTAGGGTTGATCATCTCACAAAATTGTTAATGTGTACATTGTTCCCTTCACTCAGCATCAGATCCTGTAATTCATTCCTTGTTTCCTCTAGAGTCCAACTATTTATGGTTTCTTATAGAACAATAGTATTCTATAATATTCATGTACCATAACTTGTTTAAACATTCTCCAAATGAAGGATGTCCCTCTCAATTTCCAGGTCTTTGCCACTACAAGAAAAAGAGTTCTTATAAACATTTTGGAACATATGGGACTTTTCCCATTTTTTATAATTTCTTCTGGATATAGGCCTAGAATTGGAATTGCTGGATCAAAGGGTATGAACAGTTTTGGTGCTCTTTGGGCATAGCTCCATATTGCTCTCCAGAATGGTTGGATCAATTCACAAATCCATCAGTAATGCATTAATGCTCCAATCCTACCACAACCTCTGCAACATTAATCATTTTCCCTTCTTGTCATTTTAGTCAATCTGATTGGTGTGAGGTGATACCTCATAGTTGTCTTAATTTGTATTTCTTCAATCAATAATGATATATATATATATATATATATATATATTTAATTTCTTCATTTGAAAACTTTCTACTCATGTCCTTTGACCATTTATCAATGCGGGCAATGACTTTCAACCTTATAACTTTTATGCAGTCCTCTATGTACTTTAGAAATGAGACCTTTATCAGAAATCCAAGTTGTGAAGATTGTTTCCCAGCTTTCTATTTTCCTTCCAATTTTGGCAGCATTGATTTTTTTAGTGCAAAACCTTTTTTATTTTAATGTAGTCAAAATCATTTACTTTGCAGTTTATAATGTACCCTATTTCTTTGTTTATAATGTACTCTATTTCTCTATTATTATATCTATGGTGTCATCCTTTATGATTAAATTCTGTACCCATTTTGACCCTAATTTGGTATAGGGTGTGAGATGTAGGTCTATGCCTAGTTTTTGCCACACTATTTTCTGATTTTTCTGAATCTGTCAAATAGTGAGCTCTTACCCAGAAATTAATGTCTTTGGGTTAGTTGAACAGTAGATTACTGCAGTCATTTACTACTGTTTCTTTTGAATCTGTCCAAATCCACTGATCCATTACTCTATTGCTTAAGCAGTACCAGGCAGTTTTGATGACTGTCACTTTATAGAGGAGGGAAAGAAGGGAGTTTCAGGTCTGGTAGAGCTAGACCACCTTTCTTTACCTTTTTTTTTTCATTAATTCCCTTACTTTTTTTATACCTTTTGTTGCTTCAGGTAAATTTTATTTCTATTTTTTCTAGCTCTATAAAATAATTATTTGGTATGGCACTGAATAAGTAATTTAATTTGGGTAGAATTGTCATTTTTATTTTATTAGCTTGACCTAACCAAGAGCAATTGACAGTTTTTCAATTATTTAGATCTGACTTTATTTGGGTGGGAGGTGTTTTATAATTGTATTCATCCAGTTTCTGGGTTTGTCTTGGGTGGTAGATTCCCAAGTATTTATTGTTGTCTGCAGTTACTTTAAATGGAATTTTTATTTTTATCTCTTATTCTTGGGCTTTGTTGTTCATATGTAGAAATGCCAGTGATTTATGTGGATTTATTTTAGATCCTGTTATTTGCTTAATTTGTTAATTGTTTAAAGGAATTTTTTAGATGATTTTCTCATGTTCTCTAAGTATACCATCATATCATCTACAAAGAATGAAAGCTTTTCTTATATATTGCAGATTCTGATTCCTTCAATTGCTTTTTCTTCTCTAATTGCTAGAACTAACATTTCTAAAACTATATTGGATAGTAATGGTGATGATAGGCATCCTTGGTTCACCCCTGATCTTGTTGGAAATGCTCTGACTTTATTCTCATTACATATAATATTTGTTGATGTTTTAGATATATATTACTTTTTATTTTAATGAAAACTCCATTTATTCCTATACTTTCTAGTGTTTTAAATAGGAATGGATGTTATATTTTTTCAAAGGTTTTTTTAAGCATCTACTGGAATAATCACGATTTCCATTGGTTTTGCTACTGATATGTTCAATTATGTTGTGTTTTCCTAATATTAAATCATACCAGCCTATGAAGTTTAAATCCTACCTGATGCTGTTGTATTAGTCTAATATTAACTTGTAATCTCATTGTTAAAATTTTATTTAAGATTTTTGACTGATTGATCTATAATTTTCTTTGTTTTTGTTCTTCTTCTTGGTTTAGGTATCAGCACCATGTTGGTGTCATAAAAGGAATTTGGCAGAACACCTTGCTCTCCTGTTTTTTCAAATAGTTTATGTAGAATAGGAATTAATTGTTCCTTAAATGTTTGATAGAATTGACTTGTAAATCCATCTGGACCTGGAGACTTTTTCTTATGGAGTTTATTGATGGCTTCTTCAATTTTTTTTTTTGAAATGAGTTTGTTTAAGTATGTTATTTCCTCTTTTGTTAATCTGGGAAGTTTGTATTTTTGTCCATTTCATTAAGGTTATCAAATTTATTCACATACAGTTCCGGGAAGTAGCTCAGAATTGTCTCTAATTTCCTCCTCATTGGTAGTTGGTTCACTCTTTACATTTTTGATACTGGTAATTTGATTGTCTTCTTTCTTTTTTAAATCAGATTAATCAAGGTTTATCTATTTTTATGGCTTTTTTCATTAACCAACTCTCAGTTGTATTTATTATATCAATGGTTTTCTTGCTTTCAGTTTTATTAATATCTCCCTTGATTTTCAGAATTTCTAATTGGCATTTCTAATCTAATTGTTATTTAATTGGGGATCTTTAATTTGTTCTTTTTCCTAGCTTTTTAGTTGCATACCCAACTCATTGATCTCCTCTTTCTCTATTTTATTCATATAAGCTTTTACAGATGTAAAATTTCCCCACAAAGTTGCCTTGGTTGCATTCCATAAATTTTGGTATGATGTCTCATTATTATCATTTTCTTGGATATAGTTATTGGTTATTTCTATGATTTGTTGTTTAATCTACTCATTATTTAAAATTATTTAGTTTCCTATTAGTTTTTGGTTTCTCTCCATTACCCTTTATTACATGTAATTTTATTGCATCATAGTCTGAGAAGTATATATTTATTATTTCTACCTTTCTGCATTTGATTAGAAAGCTTTTTATGCCCTTGTACATCATGATCAATATTGTTATAGGTGCCATGTATTGCAGAGAAAAAATGTATGCTCTTTTCTATCCCCATTACGTTTTCTCAAAAGGTCTATCATATCTAAATTTTCTAAGATTTCATTCACATTCATAACTTCTTTCTTATTCTGCTTAGATATATTTAGTTATGAGAGAGGGAGATTGAGGTCTCCCATTTTTAAAGTTTTGCTGTTTGTATCTCCTTTTAATTCGCTCAACTTTTCCTCCAGGAATTTGGATGCTACATCACAAGATGAATACATGTTTAATAATGATATAGATTCATTACCTATGGTGCCTTTCAACAAAATGTAGTTTCCTTCCTTATCCCTTTCAATGAGATCTATTTTTGCTTTTGTTTTATCTGAGATCAGTATTGCCACACCCTGATTTTTTTACTTCACCTGAAGCATAATATGTTTTATTCCATCTTTTTACCTTTACCCTATGTGTATCCTGGGGTATGGGGTGTAGAGATTCAAGTTTTTTATCCTGGGACTTGGGTCTGATCCCTGGCTTGCTGTTGGCCAAGATGTTGCCCATGTAGTCTAGGCTATGATTTTTTGCAGAGGTTTATTTCCTCCTTTATGACCAGGTTCTGCCTATGCAGTGGTTTGTTCCCAACTCAGTCCTGTCTTTTGCCCTGGTATTCCCAGGGTTCCGATTTTGTTTGGGGTTGGGACCCTTCCTTCTGGTTTGTTATCTAGCAGCTGGGACCTATGTGGCTGTCAAGATGTCAGGACCTGGACTGCAATGTGTCTTAAAGCTTCTGGCTGGCTTTCCCCTCTCACCAGCCTCACTTGGCTTTACTCTCCTTTTCTCCCAAAGAGACAGACCTTCACTAAAGATCCTCCACAATGTTTTCCATTGAAAACATCCTTGTATCTTCTCTTTTCTTGGTGGGATTTGTAGTTTTAATGTCAGTGCAGAGAATTCATTTATCTTTGGTAGGGAAAAGCTCTGGGAACATGTTAGCTACATGCTGCCATCTTAGCTCCATCCCGGAAATCTGGTTAATCTGATTTTAAAAAAAGAATGAAGAATACTAAATTACCAGTATTAAAAATGAAAAGGATGGAGGGAGCTAGGTGGCACAGTGAATAGAGAACCTGCCCTTGAGTCAGGAGTACCTAAGTTCAAACTTGGCCTTAGATATTTAATAATCCCCAGCTATGTGAGCTTGTAAACCTATTACCTTGAAAATACCACAAAAAAACCCACAAAAAAATAAAAGGGTGAACTCACCACCAATGAGGAAGGAATTAAAGAGATAATTTGGAGTCATTTTCCTCAATTATATGCCAGTATATTTGGCAACTTAAATGAAATGGATGAATATTTACAAAAAATACAAACTACCTGGATTAACAGAAGAAGAAATAAACTACTTAAGTAACCCCATTTCAGAAAAAGAAATTGAAGAAAGCATCAATGAATTCTATAAAACATTCAAGGAACAATTAATTCCAATATTGCATGGACTATTTTAAAAAATTAGAGAAGAAGCTATGACAAATTGCTTTTGAGACACCAATATGGTGCTTATATCTAAACCAGAAAGAGTCAAAAACAAAGAAAATTATATACCAATCCCCCCAATGAACATTGATCCAAAAAATCTTATATAAAATTTTACCAAAGTGTTTACAAGAAATTTTTATTATGTTAATATACCTGATCAGGAGGGATTTAAATTTCATAGACTGGAATGACTCGATATCAGGAAAACACTTAACATAATTGAATATATCAACAGCAAAACCAACAGAAATCATATGATTATCTCAATAGATGCTGAACAAACCTTTGACAAAATACAGCATCCATTCCTATTAAAAAAACTAGAAAGTATAGGACTAAATGGAGTTTTCTTAAATTTATAAGCAATATCTATCTAAACCATCAACAAATATTATATATGTAATGGGGTTAAAGTTGGAGCATTTTCAATCGGATCAGGAGTGAAACAAAGATGTCCATTATCACCATTATGATTCAATATAGTTTTAGAAATGTTAGCTTTTACAATAGGAGAAGAAAAAGAAACTAAAGAATCAGATTTGGCAAAAAGGAAGCGAAACTTTCACTCTTTGCAGATGATATGTTGATATACTTATAGAACCTGAGAAAATCATCTAAAAACTCCTTGTAACAATTTAACAAATTCAGTAAAGTAGCAGGTTATAAAATAAATCATCAGCATTTCTACATATGATCAACAAAGCCCAAGAGTAAGAGAGAGAGAGAAAGAGAAATTCCATTTAAAGTAAGTATAAACAACAATAAATACTTGGGAATCTACCTCATAAGGCAAATCCAGAAACTGTATGAATACAATTACAAAGCACTTTGCACACAGAGTCAGACCTAAAAAATAAGAAAAAACATCAATTTCTCATGGTGAGGCTGAGCTAATATAATAAAAATGACAATTCTACCCAAATGAAATTATTTATTCAGTGCCATACCAAACTACCAAATAACTATTTTACAGAAAAAACAGTAACAAAATTCTTCTTGAGGATTTCTTGACATTTTGTCAAGAATATCAAGGGAATTGATGGAAAAAAATTCAGTAGCTTAACTGTACTAAATGTAACACTAAACTATAAAGCAGCAGTCATCAAAACTGCCTGAAACTGGTTAAGAAATAGAGAAGTGGATCAGTGGAATTGATTAAGTACAAAAGAAACAGTGGTAAATGATTATGATTAACATTTTTGATAAATCCAAAGACTCTAACTTCTGTGATAAGAACTTGCTATTTGACAAAAACTGCTGGGGAAACTGGAAAATAGTATGGCAAAAACTAAGCTTAGACCAATATCTCAAACCCTGCACCAAAAAAGATCAGAATGGGTACAGAATTTAAAGAGTGATACCATAAGACAATTAGGAGAAGAAGAAATAGCCTTATCTATCAGATTTATGGAATAGGAAGAAGTTTATTATTAAAAAAGTGATATAGAACATAGAATTGCAAAAATGGATAATTTTCATCACATAAAATTAAAGAGGTTTTGCACAAATAAAATCAATGCATCCAAGATTAGGAGGAATGCAGAAATCAATTTTCACAGCAAGTGTTAATGATAAAGGGCTCATTTCTAAAATATACAGAAAACTGAGTCAAATTTATAAGAACACAAGTTATTCTCCAATTGATAAATGATCAAAGGATATGATTTAGGCAGTTCTCAGATGAAGAAATTAAAAGTCTATAGTAATATGAAAAAACTGCTCCAAATCATGATTGATTAGAGAAATTCAAATTAAATGCAAATTAAAACATATCAAATTGACTTAAATGACAAAAAAGGAATATGATCAATTTTGGAGAGGAGGTGGGAAAACTAGAACACTAATACAATATTGGTGGAGTTGTGGACTGATCCAGTCATTCTGGAGAGCAATCTGAAACTATACCTAATGGGCAATAAAACTGTACATACCCTTTGATTCAGTAATACCACTGCCTATATTCCAGAGAAATCATATATACAAAAAATATTTGTAGAAGCTCTTTTTGGAATGGCAATGAAGTGAAAATTGATGGGAAGCTCATTAAATGGAGAATGGTTAAACAAGCTATGATATATGAATGCTATGAAGTGCTATCATTTTGTGAGAAATCATGAGTGGCCCAGCTTCAGAAAAGCATGGAAAAATTTGCAATATTGATAGAGAGTAAAGTGAGCAGAACCAAGAAAACATTCTATACATCAACAACTGTGATTCATGCAACTCCTCTCAGCAGCATAGTATGTTCACTTTTTAAAGACTTCTTTTATATCTTTTCTTTCTTTCTCATGCCTCCCTTAGCCCTTGTTTTTCTTTCACATCTTGACTAACATAGAAATGTGTCAAAATTTTGCATGTACAACCTGTATTAAATGGTTTACTGATATGGGGAAGGAGATAGGAAGGAAGGATTATGGAAAAAATGTGGAACTTAAAAACATTCAAATGGATGAATGCTAAAAGTTATCTTTGCATATAACTGGGAAATAAATAAGAAAAAAAGAAAAAGCATAGTGGAAAAGTGGAATAGGTTAGGTTCACAAGACAGTAGTAAATGACCACAATAATTTACTATTTGATAAACTAAAAGACTCCAGTTTCTGGATAAGTACTTATTATTTGACAAAAATTGCTTAGAAAAATCAGAAACTAGTATGGTAGAAACTAGGCATAGACCAACATCTCACGCCTTATACAAAGATATGGTACATGATTTAGCCATAAAGAGTGACACCATAAGCCAATTAGAAGAGCAAGGAATTGCGTACCTGTAAGATCTTAGAGAGGAGAAGAATTTATGACCAAATAAGAAACAGAGAACATTTTAAAATGCAAAATGGATAATTTTGATTACATTAAATTAAAAAAGGTTTTGCACAGTCAGTAACAATGCAACTAAGCTTAGTGGAATGCAGAAAGATGGGAAACAATTTACAGCAAGTATTTCTGATAATGGCCTCATTCTTAAAATATATAGATAACTAAGTCAAAATTATAAGAATGTAAGTCATTTCTCAACTGATCCGTGGTCAAAGTATATGAAAAGGTTTCAGATGAAGAAATCTATTAAAATCATATGGAAAAATGCTTTAAATCACTAATCAAGAGATGCAGACTAAAACAACTCTGAAGTAGCACCTCAAACATCAGATTTTTCTGACATGACAGAAAAAGGAAAATGATAAATGTTGGAGTAGTTATGGGAAAATTGAGACATTAATGCACTGTTGGAGTTGTGTAATGATCCAATCATTCTGGGGAGCACTTTGGAACTATGCCCAAAGTGAAAAAAAATTGCATACCCTTTGAGCCAGCAATTCCACTATTAGATCTGTATCCCAAAGAGATCATAAAAAAGGGAACAAGTTCCACAATGTACAAGAATATTTAAAGTAATTCTTTTTGTGGTGGCAAAGAATTGGAAACTGAGAGAATGCTCAACTGCAAAATGGTTAAACAAGTTCTGGTAAATGAAACCAATGGAATATAATTGTTCCTATAAGAAATGATGATCAGGAAGATTTTAGAAGAATCTGTAAAGATTTACATGAACTGATGCTGAGTGAAGCAAGCAGACCCGGGGAACACTGTACACAGTAATAACAATACTATGTGATGATCAGTTATGATAGACTTAGCTCTTCTCAGTAATATAGTGATCAAAGAAAATTCTAAAAGTCATGTGATGGAAAATTCTGTCCACATTCAGAGAAAGAATTATGGAATCTCAATATATAGATGAAAGTATGTTATTTTTCACTTTTTTTCAAATTTGTTCTTTTTTTTTTTCTTCTCATGATTTTTCTCTTGTATTTTGATTCTTTTTTTCATGGTATGACTAATATGGGAATATGTGTAAAAAGATTGTACATCTCTAAGATTAACTGCAATCCCATCTTGGCAGATAGGTAGGTTGGGTGTGAGAAAACTTCACAAAAATGAAATCTGAAATTTGTCATTACATATAATTGGAAAAATAAATAAATTTAAAAAATTGGACTTCAATTTTTAAATAATCTAAAAAATTAAAGATATCAAATTTAGACTAAGGATTTAGACTTCGTTATTGCTACAGTTAAATGTTAGTAAGAGAGGGAAAATTAAAAAGTTAGGACCCCAAAGTATGTGTCTTAATTGAGAACATACCTTTCTCTACATGAGGAATGAGGACAATTAAAATTCTATATCCAAAGAATGAAACAAGGAATTTCTTGTCTAAGCTGGTTCTAGTCCCAGAGCAAGCTAAGCAGGTATTTTTTAAGCCTTTAAATATCTTTTCTTCAAAATACTGATTATTTAAGTCACATGTTCAGCATTTTTATGAAGAAAAATACCCTGTTAAAATATGGCTGTGTAACAATGGTTTTGGGGGTAGTTTATTTCCTTATATCTATAACAATGAAGGAAAATAGACAACAATGAAAATAATTTAATTTTCTGTTTTTATTTTAACATATTCTATATACCCTAATTGCCAGTTCTGAATTTGTGCTACAGTTTCTGCAACATTTTTTTTTTCCTTTTTAAAGAGAGAAGGCTATGGGGGTGGCTGGGTGGCTCAGTTAATAGAGCACTGGCCCTGGAGTCAGGAGTACCTGAGTTCAATTCTGACCTTAATAATTACCTAGCTGTGTGGCCTTCGGCAAGCCTCTTAACCCCACTGCCTTGCAAAAAACCCTAAAAAAAAAATAAAAGAGAGGAGGCTGAAATCACTCCCTTCCCCACTTTGTATACTGAACTTCCCCTCTGGGATGCCTCTTGGAATTAGCAAGTGATTCTAAGATGCTTTAAAAACTATAACTCAAGTTGATATGGTAATTTTCCCTCAAGAAATAAATGTCAAGGTAAACAATTTTACTTAGAAGCTTCAGTTGAAAATTTGACAGTACTTCATTATCAAGTTATTTCAAACAAATAAATGAGAACTATTATGGTTCACAATTTGCATATAGTTTAGAAGGCTCTCTATATTTATGATGTTTTTACTTATGCTAATGCACAAAACTTATGTTTTCACTTCATAAAAAAGGTCAGTCTCAAAAGAAAAGTATAATATGTAAAAAAAGAAAGAGGTAAATAAAAAAAGCATAAACTATGATACCTACAGCTAGGGATGATAAGAGAGGATGAGTGATGTCTGTGTGTGTGTGTGAGAGACAGAGACAGAGACAGAGACAGAAAGAGAGACAGAGACAAACAGGTAGACAGAAAAAGAGAGAGAGAGACAAAAGGAGACATTGAAAGACAGAAAACATTATTTACTTAATATTCGCAATGCACTGGGCTAAGCAAAAAACACAAACACAAAAAGTTAGTCCCTATTCTCATAGAGCTTGCATTTTAATGGAGGAAAGAGTAAAAAGAAAGGAGAGGAATGAAAGGTAGATATTGAAGGATGTTAGAAAGAGATGAAGTTGGAGAGTGAGGACTGAATCAGAGAGTTAAAGTGGTTATTGCCTAAGCACCTAACCTCATAAAATGATTTTATGGCCAAAAGAAGCACCAATAAGATGAGGTCTTAGAGCAGAACTATGTCCAGGATGGGGAAAGAATGAAGAGATTGAGGTGTGAAGGCAACAGGGAAATATCAGAAATCTTATATAACCAGAAGTCCTCCACGCCTCACTCCAAGGTTATTTACTGACTGATCATACATAATTCTAACAGGCCTGATTATAAGGTTTCATGGACTATACTGGCAAAGATAAGAAGAATAAAACAAATATCACCTTGGTGCTCTTTGATGTGTGGTGAAATAGTCTTAATCACCATAATAGGTTTTGAAGTTCACTCTACAATAGCTGGTTTAATGTTGATGTTCATAAGAATAATGGGATAATGACTCTCACTTTTGATTAAAATTTATTTTCTGCTTACTCTTTTAAGATAAGGAAGTATACAATACCACATATAAGTATACATATATGTGTTTATAAATATATTTCTAACAAGAATGGTTTTCATAAAGACATGTAGGTAGTTGGAAGCAGCTAGGTGGTGCAGTGGATAAAGTACTGGCCCTGGAGTCAGGAGGACCTGAGTTCAAATCCAGACTCATACACTTAATAATTACCTAGCTGTATGACCTTGGACAAGTCACTTAAACCCATTGCCTTGCAAAAATCTAAAAAAAATGAAATGTAGGTAGTTATATGAATAAACTTTAATTCTCAAGAAAATCATTTGTAAAATGTTGGTCTTTCATTCTCAAAGAAGACCAAAACCTCATGGAGGTGATGCCATGACATGCACATGGATTGGATTTGAGTGAAGGGGTGCTAGGCTAAATCACAAGCCTCACCTTCTCCTCTGGAACCATCTGGGTCCAATGGCCAGATACGAATCAAGACAACTGGAGGTGACCCTGGATATGAGGATTAAGTGACTTACTCAGGGTCACACAGCTAGTGTTAAATGTCTGAGTTCATACTTGAACTCAAGTCCTTTTGACTCCAGGACTGGTGCTTGATCCATTGCACCACCTGGCTACCTACTCGTAAAATCCCTGCTAATGATATTTGTCCTTCAATCTTGAAGAAGATAGCAATATCAGGGAGGTGATGCCATGACTAGCATCTGGTTTGGATTTGAGAGAGGGGATGCTGTGCTACGTCACCAGCTACACTTTTGCCTGTGGAGCCATTTCAATACAGCAGCCAGATAGGATTCAGGACAAATGGAGATGACCCTGGATGTGAGGCAATCAGGGTTAAGTGGCTTGCCCAAGATCACACTAGTAAGTGTCAAAGAGTCTGAAGATAGATTACAAATCTCATTCTCCTGACTCCATGATCAGTGCTCTATCCTCTGTGCTAACTAGTTGTTTCATGAATTATATAGATTGAATGAAGAATATGTATGTGGGCATGCATATTCTTATTTGCAGAATATCCAAGTTCTAAAGCAAAAAAAACTATAAAGATGATTTGAATGTACTGTTCAGAAGAGAGAACTGGAGGGGCGGCTAGGTGGCGCAGTGGATAAAGCACCGGCCCTGGAGTCAAGAGTACCTGGGTTCAAATCTAGTCTTAGACACCTAATAATTACCTAGCTGTGTGGACTTGGGCAAGCCACTTAACCCCATTTTCCTTGCAAAAAAACCCCCAAAACCTAAAAAAAAAAAAACAGAAGAGAGAACAGGGGTGAGGAGGATATTTGGATCAGATTAATGAAAATAAAATAAGCCAAAAAGACAAAATGGTGACTTAAAAGAGGAGCATGGTTTTGTGTGTGTGTATACAAAAACATAGACATGCATAAGTAAGTGTGTGTGTACATATGCATGTGTATATATATGTATGTATATTGATACAGATATAGCGTGTGTATATGTGTATCTACCACATATAGATGTGTGTATGTGTGTATGTATATATATGTGTTGTGTTATAAATGAATTCTCTCAACATTTAAATAGTGAGTAAAATATTTAATAGAATTCACTAGCATATAATCACAAGCAATAAAATGTATTCTCAAAAATAGATTAAGAAGGCATATACATATAAGGTATATATATGAAAGTATTAACAGAAGAAAATGCAAAATTAATATAATCCTAAAAATAACAGATTAAAGCCCCTCAATAAAAAAGATAGAAAATAGTGGAATAGATAAAAAAGCAAAATATGAGATGAGGACTTTCAGGCAAGATGACTGACTGAATAGAGGTTAACTCTGCAACTCTAATCAGTAAAAACCTGAAATTTACACCAAACTAATATTAGATCAAGAAATTCAAAGAAAAATAATAGTGACTTCTTCCACCTCAGAACTGCTTAAAAGCTATCCAGAAATGCAATGACAGTATGAAAAGAGACCACCAACAAAGCCAATTCCCTTGACAAGTAAAATAAGCCCAGTATCCCTTTGAGAATATTGATAAACCAATGTGATTAACAAGCCTTAAGGTGAGGATCTAGAAATTTCAAGAATAGACAGTGATCAAAGTGGTATGGCAATGCTAAGACCAGATTTCCTGAGGGGTCTAGCATTCTTTTCTAAGCTGCCTTAGAGAGCTGTAGACACCTAGAACTTTGAATATTATAGATCCAGTACTGAGAAGGGAGTGCTGAGTGGTTAACATGGAAAACAGATTGCCCAGGGAGAGGCCAGCCAGAGTCAAAGGTGCAGCACAAAAGAAATTAATCCCTAGCACAAAGGCCAAATTGAGGAACTAAAGTTGGAAATATAAATAAATAAGAGAAAACTGACAGTTTTAAAAATTGTAGATATAGAAATCCTCAAAAGGATCAAGTAATTTAATGACAACTAAAAGGTACAAAGGTGTACCTTTGATGTACAAAAATGAATAAACAAAATTTTGGGTGGGGGAGAATTATAAAGAGGATAACTTACCTGATTATCCAAAGGCCAGACTCCATGAAAAATTAAGTAGGTCAAAGAAAATTCAATGACTCCATGAAACAGCAAGAAGTATTAGAAGAAAATCAAAAGATTGTAAAAAATAGAAAATCTTTTTTTTTTTTTAGTTTTTGCAAGGCAGTGGGGGTTAAGTGGCTTGCCCAAGGCCACACAGCTAGGTAATTATTAAGTGTCTGAGGCTGGATTTGAACTCAGGTACTCCTGACTCCAGGGCCGGTGCTCTATCCACTGTGCCACCTAGCTGCCCCCAAAATAGAAAATCTAATATAAAAATAATTGACCTAGAAAATTGACCTGGAAAAATGTTGAGAGATAAAAATCATTAACTCCCTGAAAACTGTGTTTGCCTGTACACACACACACAAACACACACACACACACACACACACACACACACACACAAACACACACACAAACAAAGACTGAACATTAAATTTTTTAAACATCCCAAATTAAAGTTGCTCAGATTTACTAGAACCAGGAACAGAATAGGATAGAAATAATCCACTGTTTGCTTCCAAAAAGGAAGCGTCCCAGAATGACTGAGCAAATTCCAGAATTTTGTTGCAAAGGAAAAATATACATGTCTGTTTCAAGAATAATTTACCCTTCAAAGCTAAGTATAATTCTACAGGGAGGAAAATGACATTTAATGGAATAGTGGCTCTTTCATCTCATTGCCATAGTGTCTCCAAAGGACCTTTGATGAAGCATATTACACAACTTCTGACAGAAATGGCCACAGTATGGATTTGTTTGCTTAACTATACTCATTTGATGAAGTCAGAAGAGGAGTTGAATGGAAGATGGAAAATTAGCAATAATAATGCACACCGATGGTCATTGAAACATTATTAAATGTACAAAAAAGAATAGAAAGAAATTTAAAGTACAAATAAGCAAAACAATTTTTAAATAATATTTGGAATTGTTATATACTTCTTAAAAAGCAAGTGTTAAAAAATGGAGATTTATGGTTTTATATATAATCTTTTTGTGCTCTGCAATACATATATTCTTTTTTAACATTTAAATTTTTAATTTTTTTTCTTTTTCCTGTTTTTGTACATAATTCTAACAAAATGATTTTATTGTTCAGTTATTTCAGTTGTATTATTTTCCTGTAAGGTTTTGAATTTTACAATTTTTCCCCCTCCCTCCCTTTACTTTGCCTCCATGATATGCATTGATCAAAATTGGATGTGTTGAGAGAAAAAA
This sequence comes from Macrotis lagotis, assembly GCF_037893015.1. NCBI lineage: Eukaryota > Metazoa > Chordata > Mammalia > Peramelemorphia > Peramelidae > Macrotis > Macrotis lagotis. The sequence continues at coordinate 774,552,855 of NC_133658.1, read as the reverse complement.
AAAAGAAATAAAATATCAGAGATAGAAAAATAATGTAGTACATAAGACAACTTTTTTAAAAATTGAAGATAATAATGTTTGGTCTTTTTTTAAAAACTCCACAGTTCTTTCTCTGGATACAGATGGTATTCTCCACCACAGATACCCTAAAATTGTACCTGATTATTGCACTGATGTAGTGAGCAAGTCCATTAAGTTTGGCCATCACCCCCATGTTGCTGTTAGGGTGTACAGTGTTCTTCTGGTCCTGCTCATCTTGCTCAGCATTAGTTCACGCAAGTTTTTCCAGGCTTCTCTACAATCCAATCCCTCCTGGTTCCTAATCGAACAATAGTGTTCCATCACACACACACACACACACACACACACACACACAGACACACACACACACACAGACACACACACACACACACATATGTATACCACAATTTATTTAGCCATTCCCCAATTGATGAACATGCCTTTGATATACCTTTGCTACTTCAAACAGAGCTGCTATGAATATTTTTTGTACAAGTGATATTTTTACCCTTTTTCATGATCTCTTCAGGGTATAGACCCAGTAGTGGTATTGCTGGATCAAAGGGTATGAACATTTTTGTTGCCCTTTGGGCATAATTCCAAATTGCTCTCCAGAAAGTCTGGATGAGTTCCCAGCTCCACCAACAATGCATTAGTGTCTCACATTTCTCACATTCCTTCCAACATTGTTCTTTGTCCTTTCTGATCATGCTGATAATCAGAAAGGTGTGAGATGGTACCTCAGAGATGCTTTAATTTGCATTTCTCTAATCAGTTATGATTTAGAGCAATTTTCCATATGACTATGGATAGTTTTGATTTCCTCATCTGCCAATTGCCTTTGACCATTTTTGTCAATTAGGGAATGGCTTGTGTTTTTTTTTATAAATTTGATTCAATTCTCTGTATATTTTAGAAATGAGTCCTTTGTCAGAAACACTAGTTGTAAAAATTGTTTCCCAATTTACTACACTTTTTTTATCTTGGTTAGAATGATTTTGTTTGTGCAAAAGCTTTTAAATTTAATGTAATCAAACTTATTGAGTTTGTTTTTGATGATGTTCTGTATCTCTTCCTTGGTCATAAACATCTCCCCATTCCACAGATCTTGTGGAAACACAGGCTATTCTAATGGATTGCCACCTGGACAGTCTCAGGAGCTGGCAAGCCACCCTGGGAGATAAGGTGCACCAGAGTCCTTGGGAGCTGGACATTCTGCCCCATAGACCAAGGGCATAAGACACAGCTGTGCTTTACCATCTCCCCCCAATGTACCCCCTTATCCTATAACACAAGACGCTGCACATACAACCTGCTTGCACACTCCCCCCATTACCTCATTAATCTTTCTTCTACCTCAGAAGACCTAACAGTACATATGTAGAAGCTAGGCAGTAATAAAATTGAGCTGGAGGCATAAGGCAGTGGTCACTTGACTCCTTATTCTCAGCTCCCCTCTGGGAGGGAAGTCATCACTGTGGGCCCCTAGGTGAAGCAAGCCACAACAGATCTGACAGGTAAACTATTCCTTGCTCTCCTAGTTTGTTTATAATATTATCTTTTATGTCTAAATCCTGCACCCATTTTGATCTTATCTTGGTATAGGGTGTGAGATGTCATTTTATTCCAAGTTTCTGCCACAATATCTTCCAGTTTTCCTAGCTGTATTTATTGTAGAGTTCTTATCCCAGAAGCTGGACTCTTTGGGTTTATCAAGCAGTAGGCTTATAATAATTTCCTGCTGGCTCTTTTGCATTTAGTCTATTCCACTGATTAACTACTCTATTTCTTGTCCAGAATCAGACTTTTTATGATTGATGCTTTATGACATTAATGCCTTGTAATAAAATTACTTTTGGTAAGGCTAAGCCACCTTCTTTTGCATTTTTTCATTAAATCCCTTGTTATTCTTGAATTTTTGTTTCTCCATATGAAATTCATTATAATTTTTTCTACTCACTAAAGTAATTGTTTGGAAGTTTGATTGGAATGGCACTAAATAAGTAGTTAAATGTAGGTAGAATTGTCATTTTTATTATTTTAGCTAAGTCTATTCATGAGCAGTTGATATTTGTCCAGTTATTTAGATCTGATTTTATTTGTGTGAAAAGTGTTTTATAGTTGTTTACATAGAGTTTCTGAGTCTGCCTTGGCAGGTATTTTATGTTATCTGAAGTTATTTTAAATAGAATTTCTCTTCCTAATTCTTACTGCTGATGTAGGTTTGTTTTTTATATAGTCAATTACCCTGAAAGTTTTCCTAATATTGAACCAATCTTGCATTCCTGGAATAAATCTTACTAGGTCATAGAGTTTTATCATAGTGACAATTTGCTGTACTCACTTTGCTAATTAGGTATCAGCATCATATTGGTGTTACAGAAGAAATTAGAGTTCTTTCTTCACTAATTTTTACAAATATTTATATAGAATGGGACCAATTGTTCCTTAAGTGTTTGTTAGAATTCACTTGTTAATCCATCTGGCCCTGGAGAATTTTTTTCTTAGGGAGTTCATTGTTGGCTTGTTGAATTTCTATTTCTGAGATAGGGTTATTTAGGTATTTAATTTCTTCTTCATTTAACCTGGGTAACTTATATTTTTGTAAATATTCATTCATTTCACTTAGATTATCAATTATTGACATTCAGTTGGGCAAACTAGCTCCAAATGATTACTTTAATTTCCTCTTCATTGGTAGTGAGTTCATTTTCATTTTTTTATTGTTGATACTAGTAATTTGATTTTCTTCTTTAGTATTTTAAATCAAATTATCAAAAGGTTTATCTATTTTATTCGGTTTTTCATAAAACCAACTCTTTATTTTAGTTATTAGTTCAATAGTTTTCTTGTTTTTAGTTTTATTAATTTCTCATAGAATTTTTAGATTTTCTAATTTAGTATTTGGAGTTTTTAATCTATTCTTTATTGTTTTTAGTTGTATGATTAGTTCATTGATTCCTCTTTCTCTATTTTATTCAGGTAAGCATTTAGAGATATATAATATAACCTCTAATAACTGCTTTGGTTGTATCCCATAAGTTTTGGTATGTTGTCTTATTATTGTCATTGTCTAGGATGAAATCATTAATTCTATCTATAATTTGTTGATTGATCCACTCATTCTTTAAAATGAGGTTATTGAGTTTCCAATTAATTTTAAGTCTGTCTCTCTCTATGGCCCATTATTGCTCATGAATTTTATTGTATTATTTTCTGAAATGGAAGTATTCACTATTTCTGCCTTTCTGCAATTGATTGTGAGGTTTTGAATTCCATAGCACATGGTCAGTTTTTGGGTAGGTGACATGTACTGAAGAAAAAAAGGTATATTCCTTTACATCCCCATTCAAATTTCTCCAAAGGTCTATCATGTCTAGGTTTTTGAACATTCTATTAACCGCCTTAGCATCCCTCTGATTTGTTTAATGGTTAGATTTATCTAATTCTGACAGAGGGAGGTTAAGGTCTCCCACCAGTAGAGTTTTGCTATCTATGTCTTACTGTAACTCATTCAGCTTCTCCTCTAAGAATTTGGATGCTATATCACTTGGTGCATACATATTTAGTATTGAAATTGTGCATTGTCTATGGTACCTTTAGGGAAGATATAGTTTCCTTCTTTATCTCTTTTAATAAGATTTCTTTTTTGCAGCTGCTTTGTCTGAGATAAGGATTGCTATCCCTGCCTTTTTCACTATAGCTGAGGCATAATATATTCTGCTCCAATTTTTTACCTTTACTCTGTATGCATATCGCTGCTTCAAATGATTTTCTTGTAAGCAGCATATTGTAGGATTCTGGTTTTTAATCCATTCTATCATCCCATTACATGTTATGGGAGAGTTCATCCCAATAACATTCAAAGTTATAATTACTAACTCTTTATCCCTCTCCTTGCTATCTTCCTTCCATTTGCATTTTTCCTATTTTTTTTCACCTCATCCCTATTTCCCAGTATTTTGCTTCTGAATACCACTTCCTTTAATGTGTTTATCCCCTTACATCCATCCCCTCCCCTTTCTTTCTCCTTTTCCTTTGACCCTTCTTCCTTCCCTTCCTTCTGACAGTTCCTTTTTTCCTCCCCTCCTCCTCCTTTCCCTTCTTAATGCTTGAAAGGTTAAGATAAATTTCTAAACTCACCTTATTGTGTGTGTGTGTGTGTGTGTGTGTGTGTGTGTGTGTATTAATGCCTTTGAACCAAATCTGATGAGAGTAAGATTGAGGCAATTCTCACCTCCTTCCTTCTTCCCCTATAATTGCAATAGGTCTTTTGCACTTCTTCATGTGATGTAATTTACTCCATTCAATCTCCTCCATCCTCCCATCTCTTTACTGTCCCATCATTTATAAGGAGATATCACTTTTAAATCACTCTATCAGAGTCCCAGACACGTTATGAGTGTCTATTAATTCTGGCTAAGTATATTCCCTCTAATAGAGTTACAGTTCTCAAGAGTTATAAAAATCTTTCTCCCAGTTGGGGATATAGTAAGTTTCATCTTATTGAACAAGATTTTTTTTTTCTTTTCTCCTTTTTTACCTTTTTTCATGTATCCCCTAAGTCTCCTATTTGAAGTCTGAATTTTCTATTTCTATTTCTATATCTATATTTCTATTCTTTTCATCAGGAAAAGTTGAAAGTCTCCTATTTTGCTAAATGTCCATCTTTTCCTCTGGAAGAGAAGGCTCAGTTTTGCCGGATAGTGAATTTTTGGCTGCATTCCAAGCTTCCTTGCTATTTGGAATATCATATTCAAGGCTCTTTGATCCCGTAATGCTGATGCAGCCAGGTCCTGTGTAATCTTTACTGTGGCTCCTTGGTATTTGATTGTTTCTTTCTGGTTGCTTCCAGGATTTTTTCCTTTATCTGATAGCTCTGGAGTTTGGACACAATATTCCTTGGTGTTTTCATTTTGGGATCTCTTTCAGGAGGGGATTGATGTATTCTTTCAATAATTATTTTGCTCTCTGGTTCCATGATATCAGGATAATTCTCCTTCACTCTTTCCTGGAGTCCAGGCTTTTTTTTCCTCCTCAAAGTTTTTAGGAAGCCCTATGATTCTTGAATTGTCTCTCCTGGATTTATTCTACAGGTCAGTTGTTTTGCCAATGAGTTATTTTATATTTTGTTCTATTTTTTTGAATCTTTAAAATTTTGTTTAACAGATTCTTGGTGTCTTGTGAAGTCATTAGTTTCCACAGATTTAAATCATTTTTTAGAGAAGAATTTTCTTCATTTACCTTTTGCGACTACTTTTCCAATTGGTCAATTCTATTTTTGAAGGAGTTTTCCATTTGCCCAATTGTGTTTCTGAAAGAATTATTTTTTGTTTTGCACTTGTCCAATGGTATTTTTGAAGGATTTACTTTCATGTTGCAAAATGTTAATTTTCTCTTGTGTTTCTTTCCCCAATTTTTCCATTTGATTTTTAAACTTCTTCCTGATTTCTACTAAGAAGTCTTTCCTGGGCTGGAGACCCATTCATATTCCCCTCTGAAGTTCTGAGTTAGGATCCTTGGCTTCAAGATAACATTCCATGGACCCCAATTTCTGCTTGCCTTTATTCATTTTGGGGACCTTTCCCTAGGTTGTTGTGTTGGGTAGAGGTGCTGGTTCACAGACCAAATATCCTTAGGGTCTTTGCTCACTGGGCTTAGGAATTCTAAGTGGGCCAGCCAGTAGGGAATACCAAATGATTTCTCTGGAGTGTCTGTGATCATGATTAGTGACTAGCTCTCTAGGCCTGGGTGGGATGGGAGGAGTACCAGGATCTAGGTTTTCCTTGAATAATGTGGACTGCGCCCTGGGGCTATACAGTTAATCTACTTAAAACTAATCAGCACTTATGGAGATCTTCAGCCCACACCTGAGCCAGGGGTTGGGTGAGGGGACTATTACTGTGTTTGTCAAGGGGAGAGTCACTTTCTCCACAGGAATGGGGGGACAGAGAACTCAAGTGGAAAATGGAAACATGAGAACTTTGCTGAAAACGTTGGGGGTGGGGCTTGCAGCCCTGGTCTTCCAGACCAATGTAGCTGCCACACTGGAGCTTTCCTGCCTGCTACACACACAACCAAAGTTTCTCTCACTGTTCTCAAGCCTCCCTTCACTGCCCCTGTGCTAGGCTTCTTCTCTCTGCCCCCAGCTCACCCTATGCTCCCCTGGGACTGACTTTGCTGTATGATATTCTCCTAGGTTCTTCTCTGGGTTCTATGGATGCAAATTCTGTTAAGAGACTTGGTTCATTTAGTTCTGAGGGAAAACTGGGAGAGCTTAAAACAGAACCTGACTTCTCTCTGCCATCTTGGCCAGAAAATTGTTTTTTAAGTAAATTATGGGATGGAACAAAATATTAGGTTTCAAGAAATAGGAGTTATAATAAGGATAAATAAGGCAATGATAAAATTTATGTAAAGATGAAGAAACTGCATTGTGCTTAGATTAACATAGAGAATGAAAAGTAAAATTAAATGTATGTGAACCACAGAGCTTATTTCTACTGAACAAAACCACATCTCTTGGTTTCCAGCATGTAGTAACCTCCACCTGAACCCAATCACCAGAATTTCCTTGTGTATGACCAAGTCATTGGGTGACACCTATTGTGCAAGATCTGATTGTTGGATTGGTTCCCAAAGAACTCAATTTTGTATAAGAAAGATTAATAATGGCTAGAATTTATTTAGACCCTAAATATTTCCAAGTTGTACATATGTTATCTCATTTGATCCCCACAATCCTGGAAGATATGTTATACAATTATTACCATTATACAAATAAAAAAGATAAGAGTAACAGAATCTAAATGATTTGTCCAGAGTCCCACAGCTAAGTGTCTGAGGGAGGATTCAAATTCAGGTCTTTTTTACTCCAGTTCTAGTATCCTATTGGCAACTTCACCTACTCCATAGCCTAGCACAATGAAGTTTGTCCTAGGATCAAACTTTTAATTCTAGGAGCTCCAAATATAGTTTGCCTTCATTTCAGGTATACATTGATGCCCTACCTCCTGGTAGAAGTGCAAGCTTCTCTCTCTTATCTTTATCAGTGTTTTAATAAACTTAATTTTGCTATTATACTTTGGGTCTCATTGCTGTAGTGTTTCCTACAATGCCCAAACTTAAAACCCTCCATAGTCAACTATATCTAAGTTCTTGAAATAAAAGCTATGTGATTTTTTTAAAGACATTGAAAACTGAAGAAGACTTTAATATTTGTTTCTCAAAAATAAAACAAATAAGATAAACCAGAAAGAAACTATAGAGCTGAAGACATTGTTGAAAAAAATAGATTCCACTAGCCTATGATGTCTAATGTGAATATTTCTAACTGAAACAATAACCTTAGTAAAGTAAAGGATATAAAATAAATCCACAATGGTCATCAACATTTCTTTACTAAAAGAAACAATCAGAGAAAGTTCAATAAAAATGATGAAATTTCATACTATGCATAAATTATCTGGAAATTAAGCTAACAAGACATGTGTGGCTTATATATTAAGAAAACTGGAAAAGTCTTTGCCAAAATAAAAGACATAATATTGGAGAATGGTGTGGATGTGACCTAGAGTTGCAGAAGGCTGTGCCAGCAGAACAAAAGTTCTAGTACTTCTATCAAGCTCTTGAAGCCTCTGGGATAGTTATATCAATGGGCTACTGTCTTAAGATCAGTCTAACTAGGGAAAATACGCTTGTTACAGAATGGACCACAAAGGTAAGGATTTTTCTAGACACAGAAACTTTTGGAAACAATATAAAAAATTATATAGAGTCTATGATATCTATTGAAGTAAGGACTAGTCATGTCAATGAAATAACATATTTTTAAGTATTACATGTTCTTTTACTCCTTGACTATTTTAATCAAGATAGCCATTCCAAAAGGAAATCTTTTCCTATTTTTATCCAAAATTTATAATGAGCAGTGAATGAAAAGATGGAATAAGATGCTTTGAGTGTTTGTGTGAGTCTCTTATTTGTAACTTGAGTTTGCTGAAATTTCAAATAGTGCTATGTTCCAAATTACTTTTTATTGAATAGTTCCTATTTACCAATATTCATTCTTGACATTGTTCATGTTTGTAAATGGAGTTTCATCACATAAATTTACTGGTTAATGTCATACCTCCAGTCTTTTATGGTTGTTATTGTTTAGTTGTGTTTGGCTCTTGATGGCTTCTTTTGGGGTTTTCTTGGCAAAGATACTGAAATGGTTTGCCAATTCCTTCTCCAATTCATTTTAGAGATGAGGAACGGAAGCAAACAGGGTTAAATGACTTGTCTAAAGTCACATAACTAGTAAGTATCAGAGGCTAAATCTGAACTCAAGAAGAAGTCTTACTAATTTTAGGCCAGCATGCTATCTGCTCTGCCACCTAGTTGCTCATTTTCTGATTCAAATCATGTAAAAGATAGAAATTTTATGAACTACTCTAAAAAACTAAGGAAACAGAAGTGATAAAAGTCCTTGTATTTAGAGTCAAGAGGATCTCGTATGAATCATAGCCCTGCCAAATACTTCTTGTCTGATATATTACCTCTATTAGCCTCAGTTTTCTCATCTGTAAATGAGGGATTTTGGCTATTTGCTTCTGTGATCTCTTCCAGATCTAAGAATATGATTGTATACATATATGTATATATATATATATATATATATATATATGAATATTTTATTTTTTCCTGGATTTCAGTAGTAGCCCACAAGAAAAGGGTTATTCTAAGCACAAGGCACTTAATCTCCAATGATAGAATTTTTTAGTATTTAACATTTGGATATGATCCAGACTGGGTAAATAAGTAAATGTTTTGACGGAGACTGTGTGAAAACTAGTATGTAGTTTGACATGAAATCATGGAGGTCCTTAATAGGAGTGTTCATTTTATTCCATAGGCTAGAGATCATCCAAACACTGCACAAAGGCTCTTTCGTTTTTGTTTTACCCATGAGCTAAGAATGTTTTATACATTTTTTAAAAAAAGTTGATGCTATTTTTTAAATGTGACAATTATTTTATTGACTATATTAAAAATAGACAGTGAAATTTGATCCTTCTTTTGTAGTTTGCCAATCACTGTAGACAGGCAATAGAGATCCACTAGAGGTTTTTGAGGTTGCAAATATGATACATTAGGAATTCTGTAGGAGTTCCAAGTTGTACTTGCCAGTTGTATAAGGCAAAAAGAAAATGTCTTCAATTGTAATTTTGGTTATGTTGTCAACTTAAAGAGAATATTTATTTATAATTCTGTTCAATTCAACAAAGATTTTTTGAGTGTATACTTTGTGCAAGAGATAGGAAGACATGAGTTCAGGTCCTATATCTGACACATATGAGCTTTGTGACGTAGGACAAGTCAGTCATCCTCTCAATGTCCCAGGCAACTTTCTTTGACAATAAGCTACAGAGTAGATGCCTACAGATCTGCATTGTTAGATGGACCTTTTAACACCAATGAAAAAATGACAAGTCTTAATAAAAACAAATCAGCAAATACAAAAAAAAGCAATCTGGAAGATACCAGGGCACATAGAACCTTAAATTAGACTTACACTTTTTTAATCTTCAAAGTTTATGATTTATGTCAACATTGCAAAAGGTACTAAAGTTAAACTGGCAGGCCTAGAATTTACTCCATTCTCCTTTTCTACTTATGAATGTAACCTCGGCTTCTGGGCATACCCAGCTCCAATATGGAATCTACCTGGAAGGGTCTCTTGAGTTTTTCTAGCTTGTCTAGCATGGAACCCAATGTGGGCCCTACCATGTGAATGTAGGTGGTTTGATTGACTGCCTACTTCTTTAAAAGTGATTGAACTGAATGATTGTACCATCTTTTTTGGCTTTGCTGTTTTGGAGGACTCTGACTGTGCACAGATTAGATGCCATGAACTGAACTTGGGAAAGAGAGTTTGCCTTCTACTTTCTTTTAGCCTGACCTCAAGAAAAGGGTCTGGGGTTATTTGTTTCTGTTCTGTGTTGTTTTTCCTTGGTTTTGGATGCCAGAAGTGATACCCATGGACCAGTAAATTTGAATCATGATGACTTTTGGAGCCAGTATTCCAGGCCACCTGCCCAACATGGAAACCCTAAGAAGCCAGAGTGCCAAGAACTCAAGCTTAATGGGTTTTGTACTAGGAGCTAGGATTGGTCTGATTCCTCTTACTCTCCCACTGCATCTGTGTTGTGAGGGAGGAAGAGAATTATACAACCTTCATTTTAGGGGAGTAAGTTTGTATATTTGTGATTATATCTTCTGAAGCAAATATTTCTGTATTGAAAAGATAATCTGTCAATGGCTAAATAGAACTAGAGTGCAGAAAACTACTTCCTACACTAAAAGGAACACCATCAGTGGGGACTGAGTCATTAACAGAAGGCTTAGGTCTTTCTCAATCCCTTTAAGGGTGTTGGAGAATCCTATGGGAAGAGGAGAAATAAAACATATTGACCTTAGGCAGTAGGATTCAGAGTTAGTATTACATAAAAATAGACATGATGTTTTCTTGTCATCTTGTAGCATCTCACTGGTTCTTCTTTAAGAGCAGAAAATGAGAGCAAATGGCTGTCTGATAACTGTGGCCAAATCATATTCAACAAAGAACTCCTTCATCTCCAAGGTGGTATGGGAGCTGAGTCTAGTCCAGAGTAGCCCTTGATTGCTTCAGTCTTTTCATGCCTGGTTCATCTCCAAAAAGACTGGCAATATCATGGTTACTATTAATTCACTTTCATTTCCTATATCATTAAGCTGATCAAAACACCCATTATTTCAGGCAGATAAGTAGATACAGATGAGAAATTATTTTAGGGATACTTTTCTTGTATCCTCATATTATACCACACAAATGATTATTAATGAAACTGACCTTTGCATATTTGAAGAAATTAACACTATTATAAGAATTTTCAATAAATCCTTCCTTATCCTGATTTTTCCTCCTACTCACTCATCTCATTATCCTGCCTTGATTTTAGAAAAGTTTTTCTTTCGGATGAAAAAGTAATGAATAAATCTGAAAAAGTTAATTTCAATGGCTAAGTATACATTTCAGACATTAATCCTGTTTGAAAAACTAGTAAAATCTCTTTGTTATTTTTAATCTTGGTTACTAAACTATGAAATATATGAATGAAAAAATAAGACCACTAAGTTACATATATTTACAATATATGATGAGCATGTTATTTGACCTTTTTAGAGCTTTAAGTCATACAATGAATCATTTACTCTTCCTGGGCTTGGATGATTTAGGCCCCATATGCTATAGACTTTCAGTTAATAGATACTACTAATCTACAATTAACAATTATAATTATTAGGAGTTATCAAAACTTCACGGTGTCTTGGTTCTGATACTTATGTGATTTTTGTCAAGTCACTTAAAGCTGAGCCACAGTGACATAGCACTTTAAGCTTTTTCAACACTTCCCTCACAACAGATTGTAATGTATCATTATTTTAATCTTACAGATGAGGCACATCATTAATTCTTCATCTCTAAGATGACTCATTTGGATAATGTCTGAGATACCCTGGAGCTCTAATTTCCTAATAAAGGAATTTATATATTGAAATGACTCCAAAAACATTTTCCAAGTTCAGTTCAACTTAATTAAATTCAATTCAAATGTGCTCAGCAAAGATTTATTAAGTTTCTGAAGAGTCTTCAATATCAGAGGAATTTTATTCTTCAATAGATGGATAACTGAAGCAACAAGGAAGAAACTGAAAGTTATGAAGAATCATGAGATTCTAATACACAGTAGCATATTAAGAATATTGATTGACTAATCTAAAGAATGGGTTTGATGGTGACTGGGGCATTGGTGGATTGATGCTAGTTTAAATGATAAGGAATGAAGTCCTGAATTAGTGCTATTGTGATAGGAGTAGAAAATAAGGGGCATTTGAGAAAAGAATAATTGCTAAATGTTCTGTGTCTGACCTAGTTCAGGTTTGAGATTGAAACATAATGAAACACTTGCAAATTAACAATAGGTTTAAAAAGATACGATTCAGTACAAATGGATTCTGCTGTCCTTTGATTCCCTTTTTCCTAATATTGGGATCAAAAACTGACCAGCAAGACATGGGGATTCTGCCAAATCTCAGTAAGTCCCACTCCCCACTGACTAGACTCTTTAGGTGGAGAAAGAATGATAATTGGTCAAACTTTAATATTCTGAACCAATCAGATCCTGATAATGACCCTCACACAGGAAACCTAGCCTATGTAGTATTAGGAATATTAACAATGATCATTGTATAGTATTTTAAGACTTACAATGTACTTTACAAAACTGTCTAATTTTGTCCTCACAACCCCTTAAGATATGTTATTATTATTCCCATTTTATAGATGAGGAATCAGAATCTGAGAGAGATTAAGTGACTTGACCATGGTCATTCAGTTACTGTATGAGCTAGGATTTGACCTCAGGTCTTCCTGACTCCAAGTCAAGTGCTCTTTTTCTACATCACTTAGTTATCCAGTTAATGCCTCACAATGGAGAAAAAAAGTGTGAGCTTCAAAAACCATAGTAAAGACCTTACTTTTCTGTTAGATTTTCATGTATGGTTTTCAATAAGCAAAATCTAAAATAAGAGAATTTTACCTTGAAGAGAGGTAGTAATAATGGACAAAAAAACCCAAAATTTAAATTTCATTTGTAACCAGATGGCATGGCACAATGAACTGCTAAAAATCTAACCCCAAAATGTTATTTCCTGAAGATAAAAATACAAAGATTAAAAGGTCAGATAACTGAAGAGGTTGTGTTAAGACCAAGGTAATATATGCTGTAAATAACAAAGTTGTTATTTGAATCTAATACTATGATTCCAACATCTACTACTTTTCTTACGGATACACAAAAAATAGAAATAATCATCAAGGTATTATTTATAAAACTTAATATTCAATGATTTAACATGTTTAAAGTTTCATTATTCAATTACTCTAATTGTGTATGGTATAATTAGAATTTGCATTTCTCATGTGTTCAACACTATCAGTATTGTACAAGAAAAAAACAATCATTTGCCTTGAAGAATTATAATATAATGTAAGAAAGCATGCATAAATTTGTTTCAGTATATCAGCTTTAAATAACAGTCTTTTTCATTAAAATGTCAATTTTTACACACTTTTACACACAGTTTCCTCTAAATGAAAGAATTTTAGTGTCAAGTGACCCATCACCTGCACCTAAGTGAAACCTCTAGTAAGGTCCTGCTGCTCTTTGCTGTTGCCTTTGGCTTAAGAAGGAAAAGTAGAGTGCTTTTGCAACTGTTTTGTATCGAGATGAACTCTGGATTTATGGGTTTGGATTAATTTAAATATGAGTTTTGTTCTGAACACCACAGAATCTGAGTGAGTGAATATATCTGGTTGAGCTGATTTGTATAGCCCAGATACAGCCAGTTTGATGAATAGTGTTCTTTTTGACTTAAAGAGAAGAAAGATTGCAAATTGAAAAAAAAAAGTCATTAGTGTTTGGTTTTCGAAGAGGATTTGCCCAGCTGAGTACTGAGGATTTGCCCAGCTGAGTACGGAGGACTAAGAGTCAAGCAACAAACAGAGAAGTAGTTTAATGTGATGCAGAGTTTCTGAATGGACTATGTTCCAAAGTAGTCTAGAGTTGTGAGTTACCCTGAGCATATGAATTTTTCAGGCTCATATGCTTTCCTGGTAGATTCCTGTATATTTATGGCCACCTTCATTGGGTTCATTCTGTAAGAAGAGTGTAATTATATATATATCATATATTTATTATTTATGCTTTAACTTTAATATGAGTATATATGATATTATTTCTTAAGCCTTTTGTCAAGTAAATATGTCATTATTTTAAGTGGGTATTTGAATAAGTATTATATAGTATATGGGTACTTTTCTCGTGATTGGGTGGTTGGGTAGATAGAAAATGCATCAGATTTGGATGGGGAGAGAGATCAAGAGCCAGAGTGGGGTAAATAAGAAAAGTGTCTTTCCCCTCAATATGGTTACTGCTAGGATCCTGAGAGAGTTTCAGTGGAATCATGTGGTAGAAACCATCTCTAGAAATCTATCCCTGCCAGTTAAGGTCAGGTAATAAAGAAAGATCCAATCAAGAAAAAAATGAGAGGGTGAACCACTCCATGGGAAAGTTGATAGGAAAATATGACATTGTGGTGGCGATCATATCAAAGTTGTCACCCACCAATGATTGTGTTGCATTACATTTGCACATAGTATTTAATAAATATTTGCTAAATAAATTCTCTTATGCACCTGCCATTTCTAAGCTTTAGTTGATCATAGGGACATGACTCAGAGTTTAGAGTTAATCTGGTCTAAACTCCTCATATGGTTAACTGTGAAAGATTAATTGACTCATCCACTTAGTAAACAAGCAAATTCAGGATTTGAATTTAGGTCTTTTGATTCCAAATTAAGTTCTTGAAAGTCAGCCCTCTATATTGCTCAATGCTGCCTTCAAACCCTTATTTACTGGGAAAATACTGAATAAAGTATCTATTAAAGTATATTCTTCTAGTAGAGAATATGTTCTTCACCCTTTCTAATTCTTGCCAAAGTCACGAATTCTGGATACTCCTCCTTTCAACCCATTTCATAGCTCTAGGAGAAGTCTTTTTCTTTCACTGCTACTTTCAGTCTTAGATTTGGCAATTACTTAACAACCTCTTTTTTCTTTAAAGTTCACATCATCTAATTATATCACCTTGTCTAGATATTTTTCATTGCCTTAATGAATAACTTACTCCTAGCCTGATTTAAAATATTTCTCTTTATTTCATCCTTTGCCATAATACTTTGAAACTTTAATATTACATTACAATTGATGACCTTGCTAGAATAATGATCTTCTATTTTATCTACTTAAAGTCCTATGACTTTTTAGCTTCATTCTTCCTCAGTCACTTAATTTTCATTTTAAAATCTCTTTGCTTTCTCTGTGTTTTTTTGTCTTTATCTCTCTCTCTCTCTCTCTCTCTCTCTCTCTCTCTCTCTCTCTCTCTCTCTCTCTCTCAACTTACCAGTTCTTAATACAATTCTGGCTTCATTTTTTCTTTCAGAGTTGATATGCTGTATCAACAGCATCATTAATCTTTATTCTTAAATACTCAATTCTCTTACCCTTCCTGACCTGTTAATCCTAAACTTTAAGTAATTTC
Organism: Macrotis lagotis; assembly: GCF_037893015.1. NCBI lineage: Eukaryota > Metazoa > Chordata > Mammalia > Peramelemorphia > Peramelidae > Macrotis > Macrotis lagotis. Next base: position 774,537,645 of record NC_133658.1, on the reverse strand, counting down.
TTCCATCTTTCTTCTTTGTTCCTGTTCCTAGGTTATGGAATACTTTTGGCAGACAACAGCAACAACAAAATAGAATTTGATAGACACTAATGTGTTTCTCAAGCAAAGACAGAATGATCTCCTGGGAATGGTGCAGAGGATGTGTTCTTTCAGTTACAAGTTAGACAAGATAGACGTTGAGGTCTATTCCAATTCTGTGAGTTAAAGGACTTAGGTATAACATGACTGTTTCAAGGCATGTGAAGTATGTCCATGTATTAATGTTGTTTTCATTTAACAGACCCTGAGGTGATATGGTGACTAGAATACTGGCCCTGAAGTCAGGATATGAATTGAAACCCTTTATCAGATGACTTCCTATCTTGTGACTCTGGGTAAATCTTTTATCTGGTACGACTTAGTTTTCTCATGTGTAAAATGGAGATAATAATTAATCTATTTCCTTAGGTTGTTGTGAAAATAAAATAACTAACATCTGCTAAGAGCTTTGCAAACATATATATATATATTCAAAATATTGCTAATATTCATACTATGAATAGAAGATTAATAGTGTAGGAGTCAAATCATTTTTCTAGCTCCACAAAGCTACTAATGTTCAGGCCAGTTCTTATATCCACAATACCTAATTGTTGATACAAGCTCTTTACTGTACTCTATAATATACAAACCCAGCAAGAGAACAGGGCTAATCTAGTGATTAAATCATGTTTTCTTTACTCTAATTTGGTTGACTGCATAGAACCATTAAAATTACTCCCCATGCCAATAGTGCAAAATGTTTTTTAGAGCAATTTCAAAAGGATGTATTAAGGGACACTGTAAAACAGACATTTTCTGGGCCATTTTTGCTCTTAAAAGGTACTTATGATTGAGATGGTGGTTAGTTGTTCATTTAAATTGGAGTATATATACCTATCCGGGGTGTAGGATATGGGTGTAAGGGGTAATAAGGATGACTGGTACCTCTGGTATGTGGGCTGCCAAGTCCTTTTTGGGATAACTTTCTACCTTTGATGTCTACAAGAGCCACCTAACTCTCACCTGTGGTTCCAAGAAGGAAACTGTAGTAGGTAGTGGTCACACCCTGGCAAACTCCTTTGGCAAACAAACTAAAACAGGTTGAGGGTAATTGAAATGGACTCAAACCCAAGGGTGAGGAGGTGTCTACCCCAACCATGTGAAGTCCTCTACTGTAGAAAGGGTAGATGAGAACAATTTGCTCCAATGGCCATAAAGGCAGTTGAAGCAGGCACTATGGAGTGCTCATAGCTTGATTAGATATCAAAGACACCAAAGTCATCCTCTGCATCTTGTTCTCAGGCCTCTGTCTTGCCACTGGACTTTGATGACTTTGAAAGAGAGAGTGAGGCCAATGACTGCATGCAGCTTTGCCTCACCTAAATCCAATTTAGTCATGAATCAAAAGAAATCACTCATACCATGTTACCATTCCTATCTCAAAGTTCTGTGGTAATGAAGCAGCAGGTATGGATATACTGGGAGCTGTAGTCATGATCCTGCATATAAATTGCCCGGGCCATAGAATTGTCTCCTCATTGGAAGAAGCAATTCGGCAGCTACCTGGATGTCTGAGCAGCCTTTTATTGAATGGACTGCTTAACTCCTGGTTAGAGGAAAGGACTAGAAAAGGTGTCCTAAAAATTGTTTGCTCACCCAATTCTGACCTGATTACTGTAAGCAAGTGGAGATACCACCCTGTAATCAAAACACACAAAAAGTACAAGAACTTCTTCAAAGAAGATTCCACTCACTATTAGTGCATGAAATTTGTGTCTACTCATAGACAACACAAAATCCAGTAGACCTGAAAGATGAACAGCTCTTATTGCAAGAGTACTCAGTAGATATCATATTTGCATAGTAACCCTGGGTGAAACAAGCGGGGTGGGGGGGCAAATGAAGATGAAGTTACTGAAGTTAGAGATGGATACACATTTTTCTGGAGTGGACACAGCAAAAAGATGTGAAGTGGAGCTGGTGTAGATTTGCAATCAAAACTAATCTAGTCAACAAGCTTGAAAGCCCAGCAAAAGGAATGAATGACAGGCTGGCTCTTGACAGTGTAATTGCCATTCACAGGAAAATGCCATGCCATCATTATCAGTGCCTATGCTCCCACCATAATAAACTCCGATGAAGTAAAAAAAATTATGAAGACCTAGAGATCCTTTTCATCAATTTACCTAAAGAGGACAAGCATATAATTCTGGGTGGTTTTAATGCTAGAATAGTCTCAGACTACCAGACAAGGCAAGGAATCCTTGAAATGAATGGAGTTGGAAACAGCAATAGCAATGATCACTTACTACTAAAGACTTGTGCATCTCAGGACCCTCTTCTCATCATAAACACTGTCTTCCATTTACCTAAAAATAATAAAACTTTATGGATGTACCCTCACAGAAAACAGTAACATCTAATAAACTATGTGATGGCAAGGAGAAGAGACAGAAAGGATGTAAGAGTGACAAAGGCAATGTGTGGTACATGGTGCCAGGCTGATGAAAGACTCATCCTCTCCAAGCTAAATATTTACATTCAACTTGAAGCAGTGCCCCAAAGCAAAATGACTACCACAAGAACTAATGTCAACAGATTAGAGTGCTCCTCTGAGCTGGAACAGTTTGTTGCAAACTTGGAGGGAAAGTTGAGCCAATACACAGTTGGGAACAGTAGAGCAGAAAAGAAGTAGGCACTTTTCAGAGATTTGTCCATCTGGGTCAGAACACTTGCAACCATTAAGGCTGGTTTGATGAAAATGATGGGGCAATATAAAAGTTGGTAAATGAAAAACAAGAACTTCCTAGGATTTACCAGCAGGATAGTTGATCCATTCTAAGAAGGTACTATTTAATTCCACCAAAAAGAAAGTATAAATGAAGCTTAGAGAGAGATGCAGGATTCTTGGCTCAGTATGAATGCAGTTGAAATTCACTTTTATGCTGATTGAGTCATATTGATTAGTGTTAAGGACATAATTCTAGAAAGATGGGCTGCACACTTCTATAGTCTTCTTAAAATACCATCATCAATCAATGTAGAAGTCATTGATCATGTATCTCAGGTTGAAATCAATCTGTCCCTAGGTAAAGTTCCAACTGAAGAAGAAATTTTGAATGCCATTAGACTCCTTTCATGTGACAAAACATCTGATGCTGGTTCTATTTCAGATAATATTTACAAGGTTGGGGGTCCATTGCTCATATAAAAGTTGCCTGAAATTTTCCAGGTTATATGGTATGAGGAATTCAAGGATGACTCCATTGTCTATCTCTATAAAGTTAAAGCCTTCACTGAGTAAGCACATAGCAAAAAAGGTCAGCCCCTGCATTGCTGATAAATTCTTCAATTGAGAAGACTTGAAAAGTCAAGACCAAAGTAGAGAGAAGGTAGGTGCATGATTTTGGTTTGCAGATAACTGTACAATCAAAGCAGACTCTGAAGATGAAATGCAACAAAGTATGGATTGATTCTCTGCTGCTTATGCTAATTTGAGTCTAACAGTTAATACAAAGAAAATACAGGTGCTCCATCAGCTTGTAGCACATCATCCATATATGGATCTATTCATTACAGCAAATGGAGAAGTTTTGGAATGCAATGAATAAACTCACTTACCTTGGCTGTGTAATTTCTAGGGAAGTACACATTGATGATGAGGTTGACATGTGTCTTTTTTTTTTAGTTGTTTTTTTTGGGGGGGGGTAAGACAATGGGGTTAAGTGATTTGCCCAAGGTCAAACAGATAGGTAATTATTAAATGTCTGAGGCTGGATTTGAACTCAGGTTCTCCTGACTCCAGGACCAGTGCTGTGTCCACTGTACCACCTAGCTGCCGAGTTGACACATGTTTTGCCAGAACTAGTTCTGTATTTAGGAGGTTGTGATAATAATCTGCTATTCCTCATTTCTTCCTGCTTTTCCCAATCTCTTCCTGTGTCTTTTAAGACTTTCTCTTTATTCCCATGTCAACATCTAATAACTTTAGCTCTCTCAGTCTTTTCAGACTATCATTCCTTTCATTGTTTTGTTTTTTTCCCTTCAAAATTTCAACACTTATTTCCTTCCAAACTCCTGGATCATTCCTATCATCCACATTCTCCACTCATACTTACACTGCTTAATCACCATGGAAGAAGTCAAACAATTGTTCTACATCCACTTTAAATTTATGACATGTAATATCAGGGCCAGTACTGTTGCATTTGAGTCTTTCCTGATTAACTCTCTATTCTACTACTCCCTATTGTGTCTATTCAGAACCTTCTCTTTTACAGCATTCTTCTAGCTTCTGACTCATTTGAGGATCTCAGTTCACACTCTACTTAGAAAAAATAAGTTTAGCTGTCCCAAGATCCCTCTTATCTAAAATTCTGTACTTCAAATTACCTCAATACCACTACCTCAACTTTCTCTTCTTTGCTCCAGACTCAGAGGAAGAGGTGACCTTTTTTCTTGTCGAGGCAAACCTCTCTACCCTTTTATCTCATTCACTCCCATCTCTTCTGGAAGACCTCCTACAATAATACCCTTGCCCATCTCCTCTGGGACCTTGCCTTTTCAATCTTTATCCATATCCATGGGGATCTTTCTTACTTATACAAATATGCTTAGATATTTCTGTCCTTAAAAAAAATCTTCACTTGATCCTATCATCACCACCTTAAACTATTGTCCCATATCTCTCCTTCCTTTCATGGGAAAGGAAGCGATCTATATTCATTGCCTTTACTTCCTCACATCTCATTCTCTTTTCAGCTCCTTGATATCTAACATAGCAAGAGAACTGATGGTTTCCTATTTACTTTTTCAGTTCTCATCCTCCAGATTTGTATAGAAACCATTGACCTTATACTCCTCTTGTCATTGGCACCTTCCTGCATTTTTATACTACTTACCACTGATTCTTCTCCTATAAGTCTGATTACTTATTTTAGACTCCTTTGATGGCTTATTATCCATATCCCAGACCCTGTGAATGGATTCTGGAAACTCTTCTTATTTATTTCTACATTTCAGTGATTTCATCAGTTCCCATAGCTTCAGTTATCTTCAAATTCATAATTTATTCATTAAAGCATGTAATGAACCTCTGCTATGTGCCAACACTGTGCTAGATACAGATATTCAAATATAAAAATGAGTCTACCTTCAAAACACTTATAAATTAAAAGGGTGGAGGGGTCATGTCACTTCATATGTAGAAAAGTCAGTACCAAAAAAAGTAAAATAGATATAACAAAATTGGGTAAGGGGAGGACACAGGTAACTGAAAAGATCAGAAAAGGTTTGCTTCCATGGTGTCACCTGAGTTGAGTTAGGAGAGAAATTAGAAAGTCTGCCATATGAAACCAAGGAAAGATTACACCCCAGGTATGGGGAGACAGCCTGCACAAAGGTATAGAGATGGTAGATGTAATATTGTAAATTGGAAATAGTGAACAAGCTAACTTTGTAAGGACATAAAATATATGACTAGAAATTTGTAATAAGCCTGGAAAAGTAGACTGATACCATATTGTGAAGGATTTTGAAAGCCTGACAAATGAATTTGTATTTTATTCTAGAGGTAAGAGAAAGCCACTGGGACTTCTTGACAAAGTCAGAATTATGTTTTAAGAATATCAACTTGACATCTGTGTGGATGAATCAGGCAGAAGGAAAAAAGTTGAGGTAGGGAGGCAATTAAGAAACTCTTACAATTGTCCTGATGGGGATGGTGAGAGTTTAAACTAAAAAGTTAGCTATCCAAGTGGAGAGTAGGAGAAAGATGAAAGAAATACATCAGAGGTAGAACAAACAAGACATGGCAGCTGATAAAATCTGAGGTGCAGGAAAGGGAAGAGTGATTCCAAAATTTAATCTTTTTCAGTATATACAATCTTAATCTGAACACCAGTTCCATATCACCACCTGGACATCTCGAATTGTATGTTGAGGCAATTCAAAGTCAACATGCTCAAAACACAATTCTTTACTTTTTCTCTCCTTTTCTGAACCTCCCCAATTTTGTTAACTTCATCATGTCTTTACAGTTCAAATAACCTCTTAATTATTCTCCCAGAATCTATAAAATCTATCCTCTCCAATCCATCGTTAAACACAGGTGTCAAATTGATTTTCTTTGGCACAGGTCTGATAATGCCATTTATCTTCAAAAGAAACTGCACTCAGGGGCAGTTAGGTGGCACAGTGGATAGAGCACTGGCCCTGGAGTCAGGAGTACCTGAGTTCAAATCCGTCCTCAGACACTTAATAATTAATTACCTAGCTGTGTGACCTTGGGCAAGCCACTTAACACATTTGCCTTGCAAAAACCTAAAAAACAACTGCACTGGCTCCATTTTTCTTCTAGATACAAACTTTTGAGTTTGGATTTTAAAATCCTCTGCTTCAAGGCTACCTTTCAGGTCTATTTTGTGAATTGTGCTTTTTTCACACACCCTTATCCCAACCAAAATAGTCTAATTATTATTCCTTGTACATGTAATTCCATCTAACAACTCTGAGATTTTAAACTGGATGCCCCTATACCTAGAATCTTCCTTAATTGCTTAAAAAAGCCCTCTTTGACTTCCTGAAAGGCTCATGTTCAACATGGTGTCAATCCTGATACTCCCCTCCCCAGGTGTTAGTGCCTTCCCCTGAAATTACTTTGTTTTGTATGTACTTTCCAAAATACATGTTATTTTTCTCCTAAGAGAAATAAGATCCTTCAGGAAAAGTGCTGTTTTGTTTTTACCTTTATATCTGGTACATAGTAGTCACTTAATAAAATCCATTGGCTCCATATTATATATATCCACAATAAAATATAAAATCTTTCAATTTATTTTGTTTTTTAAGGTTTTTTTCCAAGGCAAATAGGGTTAAGTGACTTGCCCAAGGCCACACAGCTAGGTAATTATTAAGTTTCTGAGGTCAGATTTGAACTCAGGTACTCCTGACTCCAGGGCCAGTGCTCTATGCACTGTGCCACCTAGCCGCCCCTCAATTTGTTTTTAAAGGCCTTCATAATTTGATCATTTCCTCACTTTCCAATCTTCTTAAAATTTAATTTCCTCCATGTACTCCATGATGTATGTTGTATATAAAAAGGTAGAATTTAAGCTGAGGGAAGCTTAAAGGAAAAGTCAACTTTCAGAGCCTCAGATCTCAGCATTATGCAATTGATAGTTTGTTGAGCTAAAATTCAAATCCAGGCTTTCTGACACCCAAAGTAATATGTAATATTTTTTGGTTCTAACATGATTTTCCTAGATAATACATTTTATTTATATATATACATATATACATAATTATATATATCAGTTTTTCAAGGAAAGAAAGAAAAATCCTCAAAACTTCATCCTGTAGTTTATTTTTTTGGAAGATCTGGCTCCTTTATAATGAACAATTATAATAAATCAATTCATTGGAAGGAAGTGAGGGCTTGAAATGTGACCTGGCTCTTTTTTGACACAGAACATCAAAAAAAGACAAGAAATAATCCATTTCCTATACAACAGTGGGAACCTTTCACATTTTGAAACAGTTTACACCTCTCCAGTATATCTGCCTCACACATTTTTCAGGCTTCTAGTCTGTCAGTTTCTAGATGGCAAAACACAGGAACAGAACAGAATGTATCTTCAGCAACCAATAACATTTGTTACTAATTTGAACCATTCTAAGATCCCTTAGCCTACAAACACTATTTACAAGTTAACAAAGAAAACATTTTGCCAATAAACAAAATAGATGCAGCATATTGCTAGCCGGTAGATTTTTCCCAGCAATCCTGTAACAAGTCACAAAGTGATTATAGGTGTGCACAATATGAGTCAACAATATTAGCAGAGCCCTGTGGAGTTGGTACTATTAAAACTGCATCAGAGGTCTGTGGGCTTAGTTCCGGTGTCAAGAGTTTTGCTCTGCTTCAAATGACGATTCATTTACCTAGAATCAAATACATAGAAAATTACCTCAAAGGAGATTGCTTTTCTCCTTATTTAGCCTCTTTCTAATTCCCTCCTCCCTACCTCCCAGTACTTTCATGCTTCAAAATTACTTCTTACATTATTATACACTTAAAAGAACATTGACTAAGGAGTCAGAAAAACCTGAATTCAAATCCTTCCTCTGACTCTTGCTACCTGTCTGACCCTAGCTTCTGGTTTCCCATTTGTAAAATAAGGGAGTTGGACTAGAAGACCTCTCCTGTGGTGTCCAGTTATAAATGGCTTCACTTTCTGGATTATTTGGTTCCCAAGACTTTCAAATTCTGTGCCTGATGTATACCAATAGCCTTATTCCAAAGGAGAGTAACAAAGTCTGACTCTGGGCTTTAATTTGATTTCAGAAACAGATAAATATGACTGATACCCAGGGATTAAAGATATCAGTTTGCCTGGAATCACAGTGACAAGAGCCCTGAAGTTGGTAGCTTTGAGTATAAATCTACTTATTACTCTTGAGACTTTGGGCAAGTCAATTAACATCTTTGAGATCCCAATTTCTTCATATGAAAAATGAGAAACGATGCAGCCAACCTCTAAGGTCACTCGTGACTGTACATATATATAATCTTAGGATGCAATGACTGCATATGGCCTCTGTCTGGGGGTTTATCTGAACCAAATCATGCTCACTGGATGGAAAATTACCTTTTATAGCCTTTAAAGCTCCAGAAGCAGGAGTGCACAAATCAAAGAAGCAGTTCCATCTTCTAGTCCCCATCTGCTGAGAAACCAAAATCGACTCAATCCAGTGTTTGGGGGAAAAACTGATTACTGAAGGTCTCCTGGGATGAGTCTAGAAGAGGGATATAGACTTTCTACAAATGCAAAAGACAGAATATTAAGAGGAAAATGAATAAAGAATAGAATGAAATTTTGTTTTGTTCAGAACAGAAAATCAAAGGTAGAAAACCAAAACTGAGAACATGATCAGATTGGTTCCTGAAATGTGTTTTAAAAAATTTGTTTCAGATTGTGTGTGGGTGTTGTCCCTGATAGTCATATCTCAAAATTAGTGAACTGTTTCATTATAAAAAAAATTTTCATTTCACTTAATTTCCTGCTTCTCCAAGTACTTTATTATATTGCTATACTTCATTTTATTTCTAATAGATATATTTTAAATAGTTTTTCTTTTTCTCATGCATACCTTTTTTATTCTAAATGCAAAACAGCAGCATTAATGGCTTATCTTGAATTTAAATCGTAGATAAAAAGATTTGTATTGAATATATTGAATATTGAATATTGAATCATGTAGATTTTTTAAACAGGTTTAAAGTGCTATACTATTCATTCATTCAACATGGATTTAAAAGTACCTGACCCCATGTATCCGGCACTGTGATAGGTCCTTGGAATACTAAGACAAATTAGAAAGGAATCCCTGAATGCAACAGCATTCAAAGGCCCGTTCGTTGGCCACCTAGTCAGTATGCATCAGAGGCTGAATCTGAAGGCAGCTCTTCTCTAGTCCAAATCTATCCATTATGCAACTTTGCTTCTTAAGATTGTAATATGTTTAATGGTGACCAAAAAGTGTTCTTAGTCAAGTGATCGAATGGATCTATAAAAATAATAAAATCCTAGCACTTTTAAGGTTTGGAAAACACTTCATATAAATTGTCTCGTGATAATATTTCATGACCTTAACCCTGTGATAGCTAACTGGGAGGACACTATTTCATTATCTCCTTTTATAGATGAGAAAACTGAAGCTAATCAAAGCTATTTGCCTTACCCAGGTCATTCAACTAATAAGTATCTGAGGTAGCATTCAATGTATGGCTTTTTCACTCTGAGTCCAGTGCTCTGTACATTATGCCACCTATCTTCTATGAGTTCATCAATATGATCATTCCTTATAGTATTAGAGTACAATTTATTCATAGTTACCCTTCATGTATGATTAAGATTCATATCTTTGCCATTAAATTATAGACTTTCCTTTAGTTTTTAGTATTATTCCTAGGCTACCCATAAAGCACATAGACTGATCATTGATTATTCCTATCTTTCTTCATGTGACCATATTTTATTTTTCAATTTTACATGTCTTCATTTATATCATCTGTATAACTTCTTCATAATTGCTCATTTATAATGTATTACAACCCATGAATGGCTGCCATGAATTTCTCCATCGCCCTTTGGCTGTACTCTTCCAGTCTTCAGAGAGTTATATTCAATAACCTTTAGCTTGACATCATGAGTAGAATCTTGCTATCCTTTTTAAATGAATCTTTATTTCAAGAAGAAGCTAAGGCAGGAAGGAAGGAAGCTAAGGAAAATAGCTTTAACAGTTTCAAAAAGCAATCCTAGATCATTTTTCTCACCCTTTCCTCCTATCCCTTTGGGTTTAATTGTGAGCCCAACTAATTACTGATTTGTAGTTTGTCCAAGACAGATAGATGAATAAGTTATATACATTATCTTTTCATTTGCATATCTTAGTTTGGAGGAGGATCATTTTTAATCGCTAATTTTTTTCCAATATGAATAGCTAGGCTAAATTCCTTTGAGTGATTACAGCTCTCAATCAGAAGCCTCCACAGTGATCTGGGTTTGATGCACTTGGAAGAATTCCATTAAAAAACCAAGAACATCTGGAGAATTCTAGAATTTAAATCAAACCTCTTTTCAACTTGAACCTTGTACTGAATCTCCTCCAAACTTTTTTAAATTATTTATTTCTCCAAAAACATACAATGGTTGTTTCCAACAATCATTTTTGTAAGGTTTTTGAATTTTACATTTTCTCTGCCCCTTCCTTACCTCCACCAGCTCCTAAAGAAAATAATCTAATGTAGGTTATACATGTTTAATATGCCAAAGTAGAGGTCCATATTAATCATATTATGAAAGAACAAAAAAATAAAAAACAACTAATGTTTCTTTCTAATAGAGAATAAAACATAATGCCTAAGATAGTAAACTTTGATTTGCATTTAAACCCAACAGTTTCTTCTTTGAATATGGGTGGTATTTTCCATCACAAGTCTCTTAGAATTGTCATTGATTATTGTATTGCAGAAATGAACAAGTTCATCACAGTTGATCATCACCCAAAGTTGCTGTTGGTGTGTATAATGTTCTTTTGGTACTGCTCTCCTCAATCACCAAGAGTTCATTCAAGTCTTTCCAAGCTAATCAGAAGTCCTTCCTGATTTATTATAGAACAATAGTGTTCTCACCACAATTTGTTCAACTATTCCCCAATTGATGGGCATTCCTTCAATTTCCAATTCTTTACCACTACTAAAAGAACTGCTATAAATATTTTTGTTCATGAAATTTTTTACTCTTTTTCAAAAATATCTTTAGGATACAGATCAAATAGTGGTACATGATGTTTGTCTCTCATTTTTGAAGAAGACCATGACATCAGGAAGTTGATACCACAAGCACAATAATTGAATCTGAGTGAGGGGATGCCATGCCAAGTCACCAGCCTCACTTTCTCCTCTGGAGTCATCTGGGTCCATTGGCCAGATATAAACCAGGATGACTGAAGATAGCCCTGGGTGTGAGGTAATCAGAATTAAATGGCTTGCGCAAGGTAACACAGCTAGTAAGTATCAAGTGTCTGAGGTCACATTTGAACTCCCATCCTTTTGCCTTTAGAATTGGTGCTCTATTCACAGCCATCAAAGCTGCCCTCTTAGTAATGGGATTACTACATAAAAAGGTATACACAATTTCTTGCCCTTTGGGTGTAATTACAAATTGATCTCCAGAAAGGATGGATCATTTCACAACTCCACCAACAATGTATTAGTGTCCCAGTTTTCCCATACCCTGTCCAACACTGATCATTTTCCTTTTTATTCGTATTGACCTGAAAGGTGTGAAGTTGTACCTCAGAGTTGTTTTAATTTTCATCTCTAATTAATAATGATTTAGAGCAGGGCTGTCCAAGATGCAACCTATCGTATGCATGCAGCCCATAATATGATTTATGCAACCCTCTGTAGGTTTACTAAATGAATTGTTTAATAAATTCAGTCAAGCTATAGAACTCTCACTAAAATGGCAATGAAAAATAGATTGTCTACTGTTTCAATGAAACTTTTAAAAGTAAGGTTGGATAGGCCCTGATTTAGAGCATTTTTCTTATAACTCTAGATAAGTTTGATTTCTTTATCTGAAAACTATTTTCATATTCTTTGATATGATGTCATATAATTATTTCAATAGATGCTAAAAAAATTGACAAAATATAGCACCCATTCCTATTAAAAACATTATAGAGTGCTTAGGAATCAATGACGTGTTACTTAAAAGGATAAGTAGTATACATCTAAACCCATCAATAAGTATTATAACTAATGGGGACAAGCATTCTCCTTTGGGGAATGATTTATATTCTTATAGATTTGACAATTCATTATATATTTTTAGAAATTAATCTTTTGTCAGAAACACTAGTTGTAAAAGTTGTTTCCAACCTATTGCCTTCCTTTTAATCTTTGTTGCCTTGGTTTTATCTGTGCAAACCCTTTTTAATTTAATGTAATCAAATTATCCATTTTGTATTTTATAATGTTCTCTATCTCTTCTTCGGTCATAAAGTGCTCCTCTTTCCATAGATCTGACAGGTAAACTAATCCTTGTTTTCCTAATTGGCTTATGATGTCACCTTTTATGTCTAAATCCTGTACCAGTTTTGAGCTTTGCTTGACGTAGGATGTGAGATGTTAGTCTAAGTCTAATTTCTACTATCCTATTTTCCAGTATCAAAGAGTGAGTTCTTATACCAGAAGCTGGAATCTTTAGGTTTATCAAACAACACATTACTATAGTCATTTAATACTGTTTCTTTTGCAACTAATCTATTCCACCAATCCACCACTCAATTTCTTAGCCAGTACCAATCAGTTTGGATATCTCCTGCTTTATCATATAATTTTAGATCTGGCATGGCTAGGCCACTTTCCTTTGCATTTTTCCATCAATTCCCTCAATATTCTTGACATTTTGCTCCTCCATATGAATTCAGTTATTATTTTTTCTAGGTTAATCAAATAATTATGGAAATTTGGTATGACACTAAATAAATAATTTAATTTTGTTAGAATTGTCATTTTATTGTATTAGGTGGGCCATATGAACAATTGACATTTTCCCAGGTATTTAGGACTGATTTTATTTGTGTAAAAAGTATTTTGAAGTTGTTGTTTTTGTATAGTTTCTGAGTATGCCTCCTAAGTATCTTATATTTTCTACAGCTACTTTAAATGATTTTCCTCTTTCTATCTTTTGTTGTTATGCCTTATTAGTAATATATATATATATATATATATATATATATATATGTAAATGCTGATGATTTGTGTGGGTTTATTTTATATCTTGCAAATTTACTAATATTGTTAATTGTTTCAAACTGTTTTTAAGATGATTTTCTAGGGTTCTCTAAATATATCATCATATCATCTGCAATGAGTTAGAGTTTTTTCTTCTTTACTACCTTTTCTAATTTTTTCAATTTCTCTTCCCCTTGCTTCAATTTGATTTGTCCTTTTGCTAAAGTTAACATCTCTAATACAATATTGAATAATAGTGGTGATAATAGGCATGCTTATTTCACCCTTGCTTTTACAGAGAATGCTTATTCCCATTATATACAATTACTTTTGATGGTTTTAGCTGCACACTACTCATCCTTTTAAGGAACATTTCTTTGATTCCCATATACTCTATAATGTTTTTAATAGAAATGGGTGCTATATTTTGTCAAAAGGGCTTTTTTTAGCATCTATTGAAATAATATAGCATCTGTTTTGTTTCTTATTTAATGGTCAATTATGCTGATAGTTTTCTTAATATTGAACCAACCTTACATTTCTGGTATAAAGCCTGCTTCATCACAGTATATTGTTCTGGTGATAATTTGATGTAATCGATTTGCTAATTTTTATTTAAAATTTTTGCAAATTGGAACTAATTGTTCTTTGAGTGCTTGGGAAGAATTCACTCTTGAGTTCATCTAGCCCTGGTGATATTTTTCTTAGGGAGTTCATTGATGACCTGTCCAATTTCTTTTTCTGAGATGGGGTCATTTAAGTATTTAATTTCCTCTTCTTTTATCTTGGTCAGCTTATATTTTTGTAAAATGTTCATCCATTTCACTCAGATTGTCAAATTTATTGGCACACAATAGCTCAGAATAGTTATTTTAATTTCCTCCTCATTGGTGGTGAATTTACTTTTTTTAAAATTTTGATACTGGTAACTTGGCTTTCTTTCTTTTTTAAATCAATTTAATCAAAGGTTTATTTTTTCATAAAGCTAGCTCTTATTTTTATATTTTAGTTCAATTCTTTTCTTACTTTTGATTTTATTAATTTCTCCTTTACTTTTCATAATTTCTAATTTGGCATTGAATTGGAGAATTTTCATTTTTCTTTATCTAACTTTTTAGTTGCATTCCCAATTTATCAATCTCCTCTTTCTCTATTTTTATTAATGTAAATCTTTAAAGAGATCAGATTCCCCAATAACTGCTTTGACTGTATCCCACAAGTTTCGGTATATTCTCTCCCTATTGTCATCATCTTGGATGAAATTATTACTACAATTTCTTGTTTGATCCAATCATCTGTCTCTCTATGGCCCCTTATTGCATGTGATTTTTATTGCATCATGATCTGAAAAGGTTATATTTAATATTTCTGCCTTCCTGGATTTGATTATGAGGTTTTTATTCCCTAGGTCACAGAAAAAATGTAAATTCCTTTCTGTCCCCATTCAATTTTCTCCAATTGTTCTTCAATTTTTTACACTTCCATCTTATTTATTTTTATGGTTAAATTTATCTAATTCTGAGAGAAAGACGTTGAGGTCCCCCTCCAGTATAATTTTGCTGTCTAGATCTTGTAACTCATTTAGCTTCTCCTCTAAGTATTTGGATACTATACTGCTTGCTGCATTCATGTTTAGTATTGAAATTACTTAATTGCCTATGGTACCTTTTAGAAGCATGTAGTCTCTCTCTTTATCCCTTATAATGAGATCTATTTTTGCAATTGCTTTTTCTGAGATAATACTCTTGATTTTTTCACTTTAGCTGAATAATAATAATATATTCTGCTCCAACGTTTTACCTTTCCTTTGTATCTCTCTGGTTCAAATGTGCTTCTTTTAAGCAGCATATTGTAGGATTTTGGTTTTCAATCCACTCTGCTATCTGCTTCCATTTTTATGGGAGAGTTCATTCCCATTCACAGTTATACTAGCTCTTAATTACCCTCCATCCTATTTCCTCTCTGCTTGAACTTTTCCTCCTTCTTTCATCCTATTCCTCCTACCAGTATTTTGCTTCTGAATACCACCTTCCTCAAGCTGTCTCCCCTTCTATTAGCCACCTAATCTCTCTTTTTTCCCTCTTTCCCTTTTTCCTTTCTTCTTTCCTTCCCTTTTATTAGTCCCTGCTTTCTTTCTATACCCCTTTCCTCTCCTAATACTTGAAGGGTAAGATAAATTTCTAAACCTTACTGAGTGTAAGTTATGGCCTCTTTGAGTCAAATTCAATGAGATCAAGATTCAGATAATTCCTTCTCCTTTCTTTATCTCTCCTTCAATAAGTCCTTTGTACCCTGTTCATGTAATGTGATTTACTCCATTCTTTCTCCCACTTCCTCCTGTCTCATTATAATCTCCCCTGCTTTTTAATGTCTTAATTTTTTTAATCATGTCATCAAAATCAACTTATGTCCATATCTTCAACCCAAGTATACTCCCTCTAATAATTACAATTCTCAAGACTTATCTCTTGAATCTTCTGCTTCACTCTATTCTTTTGTGGATTTGCTTGCTCCAAAATCTGTTAGGGGACTTGATTCATGTTGTTTCTGAGGGAAACCCAGGAGAGCTTAGCAAAATTCTTGGCGGCTTCTCTTTGCCTTCTTGGCTGGAAGTCCTCCTCTAAACATTTTTGATGAACATCTTTATGTTTTGTGACTTTCTTGATGATAATGGTCAGAGTTCATGTAGTAAGTGAATAACTATTATTAGCTCTTTAGAATAATCTTCTGTAACATTTATGTAGTCATAAAGACATCTTAGTTGCTGTAAACCTTTAGGGTATTCTGTTCAAATAAATGTTTAAATGAAACCAAATCAAATGCTTAAAAAATGGTCAGAAAACAAAAAGTGTGATCTTGTATTCCCTACATATTTTATTCAATTATGTGATAGTAAAACCATTACTTATTATATAATATCAATTTGCAAAAACCTACCTATTCCCTTCTTTTTTTGTCTTAGTTTTTTTGCAAAGCAATGGGATTAAGTGGCTTGCCCGAAGTCACACAGCTAGTTAATTATTAAGTGTCTGAGGCCAGATTTGAACTCAGTTACTCTTGACTCCAAGGCTGGTGCTCTATCCACTGTGCCACCTAGCCGCCCCTATTCCCTTCTAATACCTCATAAAAAATTTACTTGATCTCTGTTAAGAGGAATTCTAATAAAAAAAATTTATATAGTTCAGAAAGTAGGTACTATGGTCAATAGTTATTGGCATTCTCTTGGGGGCATTTTTGTTTTGGGTTTTGTTTTGAGGTTTTTTGGAGGAGGATAAAATAAGATCTGAGATTTTTTCATGTCTTTAGTAATTTCTTTTTAAGTCTTCAACAGTGTAATAACTTAATGCAGACTTCCTCTATGTATATTTAGTCTAGTTCAGCTGATTTTCCCATCTTTGACCATTTTAGTACCATTCTCACTTTCTCTCTGAACAGGACTGTGATGTTAGGTCACCACAATTGTGGGGACTCTATTGAATTCAAAGAAAAAAATTATAAAAATTTTCTCAGATCTTATTCACCTTGCATCTGTGTGTAGCCCTATTTCAGGGTTTTATTTTAAATGACCTCAGGATATCCTTTTATTGTTTTTTTCTTTAAAGTGTTTTTCCCTCACTGTTTGTCATCATTTAATGCTTATAATTTTCTACCATTTTCCCCATTTCGGATCTTACTGTAAAAGTTTATATTCAAAAGTGAGATTGCCTTTGATAGCCCCTTCTCTCTCTCTCTCTCTCTCTCTCTCTCTCTCTCTCTCTGTCTCTCTTTCTCTCGCTCTCTCTGTTTCTTATAAGTGTTTATTGTATGTCAAACACCTTGCTAAGAGCTATACATCAAAATACAATCCTAATCTGAGAGCTAAAGGAATCCAAGGAAAGGAGACAAGCTCCCAGGGCAAGAGATATGGCCAGAAAAAGAAAGAGAAAGCTTGGAGATGGAAAACCTAAACCTCAGTAGGAAGAAATGATTGCATCCCTCTAAGAGTTGAGGGAACCAGGAACAGTCCAAGATTTAGGTGAAAAAAAGATGAGAATGATGACCTGAGAGCAGATGGCATGAGGAGATTCTAGGGAAGTGTAGGAAAATTCTTAATCTTCACACCAAGATACTCCAGAGACTACTTTCCTTTCTCCCACATTCTTTGCTAGCCTACCTTCTTCACATCCAAATCTACTTCCTCTCATACTATATTGATACAGAACCTTCAATTTCTATTCATTGAATTGTTTTTATATTTTATCTTTTTTGTGTATAGGCTCTGAACATACTTGTCAAAATCAGAATTTTTCTCTTTTAGGATCTAAACTGAGGTCACAGACAATGCTTAATACAAATCAGATGGCTAATCACTAGCAATAGGTTTTGTTTCAAATCTCAGACCTCCAAGGTAAAGGTTACTCCCTGAACATTATAGGTCATAGAATAGGTCATAATCCCCTGTCTTAAATTCCTTTATTTCATGGCCTCTAAATAGAAATGCCAACTGAAAAGAAATTGTTGCGATTTAATTACATTTTCAGCATTTCTGATTGTGCGCTGCAGCATCCTGTATGTCTGGTTAATGTTTTGAAGTTCAGCAGATTCACTTATCATCAATGCAATGCTTGTTCTGGGAATTTCAACATTGCTTATCTAAGCAGTAGATTAGTTAAGAAAAATGAATTTATTTGTAACAACTGGCACAATGCTATATGTCAAGATATTTTAATGCGATCACATATTCTTACTTATCTTTATAGGGTAATCTCCAGTATTTTCTCCTTCTCTTTGAAACTTCTGAATTCCCATGCTAGAAATGGGGTCTCTCTCTAATAGTATATTATACACTTATTGCATACTTCTATTCTGATTTGTGGTATATTTTACATATGACAGGATTATAGGCTCTTAGATCAAAAGCTGTAAGGAATCTCACAGACTATCTTGTCAAATTTCCTTCATTTATAGCTGATGAAAATCTTCCCTGTAATACAGTATATTTTTCTTAGGGAAAAGAAACAAGATTATTTATCTTTACAGTTTACCCGTTGAAATATTTCTGGATAAATAGACATTGATAGTTTATGGGTACCTAGCAGCCTGGTCCATAGTAAGTGCTAAATAAAAACTTGGAAATTTACAGAAGTCTATGATTGTCATGGATTTATTAAGGATAAATCAAGCAAGATTAATCTAGTTTTTTGACAGATTACCAGGTAGATAGTTTAGGAGAGTGACACATTGTATGTATGTGTGTGTATATATGTATGTATGTGTATATGCATATCTATGTACTGTATAAACATATACCTAAACATACATTTATGGATGGTGTATATTTATACATGCACACACACATCCATATACAAAATTGCTCATGTTATTATTGTGCACAAAATGGAAAATTTTTACTGAATGACTGAATCAATTAATGAATTTAGAACTGATAAGTGATAATTAATGGATCAATGTTAACTTAAAGGTAGGTCCCTATTTAAATGCTCTAGGGCAGAATAAGATGAGTGGACAGAAGCTATATTTCAATTTAATTAAGCACAAATGTAAGCTTCAAGACATTTTGTTTCAATACTTGACCCTTTTAAGTCACCTTGGTCAAAAACGAAACGGCTTTCCTTATAAAATAAATAATTCTGTCTTGAAAAAACTAAGGAATGTCATATGAGTGTATTAGGATATTATTGAGTGGTAGGAATATAAAGTGATGTAACATAAAATAGGAATAACTAAGATAACAATATACAAATTGACTACAATAAAACAAGTGACAAGGTCATTAAAAGAATTTCTCATTAAGTAGAAAAAAGACAAGAGAATAGATTTATTCCTATAAATACATGTGCATCTATACATGTGCAAATATATCTATGCACACATATATACAGGTATGCATGCCTATACCTGCTTATCCATTCACCTATATGCTTTCCTAGTCAGTCACTCTATTATGTTTTTATCACATGAAGAGTTCAAAATAGTTGAGAGTGAAGTGACTGACTGCAATAAGAAAAATATGAATAAAATATAATTTTAAAAAAGCATTATCTGTCCCTGGATGGTTGAGGACCAGTTGTGAAGACTGTTTCAAGTAAAAGTTGAAATAAATGACTTCTAAATAGAAACTGTGTAATTGAAACAACACCAAACCACTATCAGCTTTTGATATGCTATATATATGCATATATTAGTGTATTGCCCTTGGGATAAACCTCTTTGAGCTAATTTACACTGGTCTTTAGGAAACACACATACAGTTCATCATTGGGTCCATTACTCAAAGTCCTTCTAGCTTTGTATCACTTATCAGAATGTATACTTCAAAGACCTAACATTTTAGTGCTCAGGGTCATCTCTATGTCATAATGAGAAATCCAGAGAGGTGATTTTTATGTATCTTCATTCTTTAAATACTCATATATAAATATATAATGTCTTATAGAAATTGTTTTCATATCAATATATACTGAATCTAAGATTCTATTATCTTATGAATTTTCATGACAAAGCACTCAGTGGAATCATTTAATATTTTAAATTTATTTTAAATTTATCCTCTAAAACAAGTAATAAAAACTCACTTTTTCCATTAAAAAATGACCTTGTTACTTCTCACACTTGATTCTCAACCCCTTATCTCTGTGGTTTTTTCCCCCTGTGTCTATGCCTTGAATGTACTCCATTCTCATCCACCTTTTATAATCCCTAGTTTCCTTGAAAGAATCAGCTCAAACTCCAACTTTTATTTTCTTTCCTAACTCTACCAGCAGTAGTGCCATCTATCAAATAATTTCCTTGTATTTATTTTGTCTGTATTTTATATACCTCTCTATGTATATGTTGTCTTCCCCAATAGAAGGCAAAAGAATCTTGGCTCCCCAAATAGAATCTTTATTCCCTCCCCCAAACAATTAAACTACAGCATTAGAACACTAGAAAAATGCATGGTATAGCATAAAATACACAAAATCTGGATTCCAGGGATTTTGTTTTAAATCTTGGATCTGGCACTGGCTACTTGTGTGACATTGGACAGATAAGTTACAATTTCTTGTTCTGTTTCCCCAAATGCAAAATGAGAATAGGGGACTAGATGTTCCATACAGAACCATAGAATTCACAATGTTATAAAAATTATTATTGGTTAATGTAAAGTAAATCATCTACCATTTGGGAAGATTAGGTCATTTCATATCTTTTAGTAAATGCCCATATATATATATTATATATATATATTATATATATATATATATATATACACATATATGTGTGTGAATGAGTATACATATTATCACTTTCACATCACAAATGGGTCCATTTATACACAAGTGCTTGTGCTATATTATATAGGTATGTATGTGTGTGTGTGTGTGTGTGTGTGTGTGTGTGTGTGTGTAATGTGTATATAATGTGTATACATACACTAATTCACTAATCCTGAGTGTGGCACTGTCAGGAAGCATTTACAAATTGTTAATTGCTTGTGCTTGGCATGTTACCATAGACAGTTAGTGTTCCATGTATTTGTGGAATGATGGACTGAATGGAAAGGTTTGAAAAGTAAATTTAATATTGTAAAAATTTTAATACATTTTCTCTTTGATTTTCATTCCTATGGAAAAAGCATAATTGCCATTTCATAGAGAAAAATAGACATGAAATAGTTTCTATTCAAGAAGCTACCTCGAACCATCTCCCATGCTTTAGGAGACGGTTTTGTGAGCTGCTTCAGTCAAAACCAAATCATTATATGAGGCCCCAACCTTCTAGCAATAAACCTCCCCACACTTAATTAGTCTAGTCCAAAATAAAAGACCCAGTACACACCTGGACCACTACTCAGAACCTTTCTAACTTGGTAAGACTTTCCAGAGCATATCCTTAAGTAGTATAACCTCTGAGAACTCAATCTCATTTTCTTGTCTGTATGACACAGCAAACCTTCAAAATAGAATTTTAGTAATAGATATTGTTACCAAATATGATTCAAATGGAAAACTTTGCTACAGAATAAAGGAATTAAGTTATTTTTAAACTCGGTTCTCCTGTCTCCAGAGCTGTTGTTCTATCCACTGAGCCACCTAGCTGCCCCTATTAACATATTTTTAAAATAAACCAAATAAATATTTATTTTATGAAAATTGTAGTGGCTGCCCTCAACCCCATCAAATAATGTATAATAATTCTAATCAACCAGACAAGAATTTCATCTGCTTAGTTCCTTGATTAGCAGCTAAAATACAAGAACCAATGACATAGTTTGTCACACAGAGTAGAAGAGAAGCTTGTAGGATATAATCTTCCAAGTGACAAGAAAGATTTCCACAAGGACTGACTGATAGTTTTTCTCTACCCCATAATGTTCATAATGTTAGTGGGCACATTGATTCTGAAATGGATCAGGGACTCATGGAAATCCTTGACTCTGTTAGATGTTTTCTTCCTTTAACAAAGGATAAATACTTGGTTTCATACTTGATTCAAGCTTATATGTTGTGTACTTAAAAAGAGACACTTTTCTCTGGGTTCTAGAGTTCATGAATATGAAAAAAGGAACTACCTTATTATAAGACTCATCTGTTTAGGTTTTCCCAGGTTCAACTGGCAAAACCTAAGTGGACATGTAAAAGTAAAAGTCAGCATAGGTTGTATCCCTGTGACTTGAGCTAAGTGATATGCCTCTAGACATTATGGTAGACGAACAATAGCAAACTAGTGAATTTTGTACAAATGTCAGCTGTTTCTCAGGTTTTAAGATAGATAGATAGATAGATAGACAGACAGACAGATAGATAGATGTCCCTTACAGGATAAAGACTTTCTTGCTTACATTTATCTTTTTTGCTTTCAGCTATATTTGAAAGTAAAATAAAATGCATTTAATGAAATTTGGCATTTTCCAAAAATGTGCTGGTAATTTAGACGATGGATTGTCTTTTTCAGATGAAGACTGGAAAAATTTTGGATTCTGAGTATCATTCTCAGTGGTTAGAAAAGTTGTGCTGATTGTCTCAGTGCTACTGGCAGCAATATTCCAAATGTTTTCTATATCAATTTTCAAGTTATTTGGGGGTAAAAATTCAGGATTCTTAAAATTTCATGAGGTTTAGAGTTGACACATACTTCTTAACATATTATCTTTTCAACTGAAACTCAATTTCAGATTCTGCCCAGGACCAATTCAATAAGAAATGACTCTTGGTTGCAAGTCTGCAACTGTGGATTACCTGTCTGTGAACACTGAGGTCAAGCTCAGTTATAAGAAGACTTAATATTTTGTGTTATGCTAAATAATTGAGTGAATCATAGATTCATGAACAAATCATAAACTTAATCTTGGACATGTTTGTTGATGAGGGCAAAAGAGGGCATTTTTCTCAGATTTGTCATTGTTTTGGTGGCGGTGATACTCTTATTTAATAGTTTTGAAACCTCTACAATGGTTATATAAATCAAAGTGCAGAAAGAGCTCCTTAGTGCCTTTTCTTCTAAGTAATACACACCCACACCTATATGATCAGTCTTCTGGAAGACTGCTCATTATGTGATATTTGAAGTCCCTTGCAAAATATAGAATATTTATTGTTTAAAAACAAACCATTGCAAACCCTTTGATTTTAATTCAGAACCACACGACGCTTTTTTTCCAGTGTGTATACATTTTTTCTTCCACCCAAGTCATACTCAAATTCATTATGATGGCACAGAAGTGATTCTAACTTCTCAACGGCTCTCCCAGAAAAGTATATAACCTGATAGATAGGTCCTGTCAAATTGGAAAGGTATGGAGCAAGAGTTCCAAGAGGGATGATATGTATGAGTGGCATCTTGAGTGTGGAAAAACATATTTTTAGATGGAGAGACTTTATAAAAACTTTTAGAGAAGTTATTTATGATTGGTATTGGTGCAAACACAACAAAAAATCACATGTTTTGAGGAATTAAGTATAATAGATTTTATTATAGTAGGTCAAGAAGAACAATTACTTAACCTGATTTGATTGTTGGAGATATATTCAGTCAATGGCTACTTATGAAGTTACTAAGAAGGCAGTAGAGGCAGTATGGGACATTGAATTGATTACTATCATTAGAGTCAGAGGACATGAGATCAAATATTCTGATCTTACAGGGGTGGCACCTGTCAATTCTTCCTGGATCATGTTTATTGCCTTATTGTCTGGGGAACCTTGAACAAGTCACTTAATTTCTCTTGACCTCAATTTTCTCATCTGTAAAATTGGAGGTGGGGGGGGTTACTGGTGGTGAATTAGAGAGTCTCCGAAGTTTTTTCCAGCTCTAGATCAATTATCCTAAAATACCTAATTAATTTTTAACAGGCACCAGACATTGGGACATTACAAAGGAAATATTAGATATTATTTATGGTATATGTATGTATGTATGTATGTATGTATGTATACAAAATATTTTATAAGCTCTTACAAATGAAGCATACAAATAGAACAATCTACTTTGAAGCTAGGTGGTGCAGTGGATAGTGTGCTGGATCTGGAGTCAGGAAGACTCATCTCCCTGAGTTCAAACCAGGCTTCAGGCCCTTACTGACCTTGGGACCCTGGGCAGGCAACGTTATTCTGTTTGCCACAGTTACTTCAACTGTAAAATGAATTAGAGAAGGAAATGGCAAACCATGCCAGTTTCTTTGCCAAGAAAATCCCAAATGGGGGAAAGGAAGAGTTGGACATGACTGAAAATAGCCGGACAACAACAAAAACCTTGATTGGCTTGGGTCTTAATTATTTGTTGGGGAGAGAAGGGTGTATGTGGCAACTTAAAAGGTCAGCAATGCCTCATTACCATCCTTCACATTTAACAAAATTGAAGTATCAAAGCTTGTCAGGATTTGGAAGGCCCTCATGTTCAACTGTTTTTCTTATTTTATAGATGAGGAAACTGAGATCCATATTAAGCCTGCTGAAGGTCACACATCTGGTAGTGGTAGAATCAGGACTTGAATTCAGTCTTCTGACTCTAAGGACTAGGAGTCCTTCCTTTGTTCTTCAAAATTCATTTCTTGTAAGCTTTCCAGAATTCTTTCAGACAGATTTTAGTGACTCATTGAAATACTATACTCCAAGAAAAACCAAAATGACTATGATACTGTAAAGAGGGGTGAATTTGAAGTTTGCCTTCTAAATCCCTTGACCTTGGAAAGAAGATGATTTGGCCTTAACTCTCCAGAGGTAATTTTAGGTTTGGACCTATTATAGTCATTCAGGGACTGCATACAAGTTGGAGGATGCTCATAGAGCCTTGGTTTCAGTTTGTTGAGGAAGGATTCAAAGGGAGAGGAAACAAGGAGTGAGGTTAAATTTAACCAGGGCCTTTCATAATATCTCCAAATAAAAAGAAATTTTCAGGAGGGAAAAGAATTCTAGGGTCAACCCATTACTTTTGGGAACCCAATGGCTACTTCCAGGAAAGACCTAAGAATGAATCAGAATACTTAAGGGATCTGGAGACAGTAATGATTTTTCTGCCCCCTCCCCGAACATAAAACACTCTTTACAATTGCCATGAAGAACTTGATCCCAAAAGGATTTGATTGCAATCAGTACTATTAACATATGTGTCCTCTAGCTTCCTTAGTACAAAGAGAAAGGCCCCCATCTCAAAAGACTTGGAGTATTATCCAGAGAAGAAGACAGAGCAAAGCTCAAAAACTGCAAGGGGCTGGTCTGGATGTGGAAATTAATCTGATTTTTCTTAAAGACAAGAGTTAAACTAGTCCTGTGTTAATTGAAAATAAAATTCCATTCATAGAAATGTTTTAGTTTCTCTTACCAGTCCCTCAGAACAAATAAAATAGGACTGCCAGTTCTGTTGATTCAAAGAAGATACAATCATTTACTAATAACCTAAGGGAAATTGCATTTGCCCAATTTGATGTTTTGGGAGACTTTCTTGGCCATTAGTGTGGCCTGGCCAGGTCACCAAGTTCTCCTTTCCTTTCTGAACTGGGTTGAAATCTGAGCATTTTCAGGTAGTCCAGATTGAGATATATTTATCTTACTAGTAAAGATGTTCTAAGATCATTCTAGACCCAGAAGAGTACAAATGGAGATTGATGAATAGTTGGAAAATCAACCTGAACTGAAGCAAACTTATAGATAGAGCATGCGGGTAGAAAAATTAAAACTAGAATTTTTTTCATTTAGTGCCAAGCCTGTGACAAGTACTGTGCAATAAGGATGCTGAGTTGCAAGGGGGATGAGGAGTCTTTTAGCCTTGGCACCTTCCCTCAAGGATCTTGCTGTGTTGTGGGGTAAAGATCAACAGCTATGAAATAATTAAACCCAGAACAATATAAGGCAGGATATAATTAGGTGCTCAATTGTTTTGGTAGGGCTCTGAGTGCAATTGGAGTAGCATAGAGAAGGTGGGATTGGTGTGTCCTGGGGGAGCCAAAGAAAGCTTAATGAGAAGGGGGGAGATGGGTCTTGAGCTGGGTGTCCAAGGACTGGTAAGGCAAAGGAAGATGAGTGAGATACTCATTTTGAAACTCAGCACTCAAAGATAATGTCAAACAGATCCTGCTGTCCGAATTGGGAGATGGGCAGGATGTTTGAGGATAGGCTTCAGAGGTTCCAGCTACTCTTGCCTGTTGAGAGTGTAGTTCTCAGCTTTGATAATTCAAAACTCACTTTTATGTTTCCTTTTTATTACAGGTGGGGAATTGTAAGTGCAGAAACACTGCATATACTATTGGATGTCGTTTCCATGGTAGAAGGTTTTGTTTAACTGGTTTGGTTTTTGTTTGAGTTTTATTTGTTTGTTTTGGAAAGGAAGTCTGTATGTCCAGAAATCATTGTGTTAAAAAGTCCAAATCATCATTTTTTAAAAAAAATAAAAATAAGGTTAAAAAACTAACATTATTTTTAGCATTTCACCAAAGCTGAATTGTTTTGAGAGAGCTGATATTTTAAAGCTAGCAAGAGAAACAAGCAAGTTTAATGGATAGAGGGACTGACTGTCTTAGATTCAGAAAGAAGTGGGTTCTGTAATGATGACCAAGTCACTCCATGTCTACTGAAGCTCTCTAAACCTCTAAGTTACAGATGTTATGATTTATATCTGTGAAAGAAGTTTTCAAACTAGAATTTACTCAAAGCTGATGAAAGAGCAAGTTTGAACCAAAGGGGGGAAAAACCTAAAAATTCTGTTAGTATTTATTTAGTACCTTCTTTGTGTACAATATCGAACTTGGCACTGGGGAGAAAAAGGCAAAAACACACTGTGGACAAAGATGTTAATTTGTTCATTTAAATGCAACTGGAAGTCTCATATCAGTTGGCCAAAAAACCCATTCCTATTTTCAAAATAACAGTGAAATTTATTTTCTATCCAAAAAGTTTTTTGTTTTTGTTTTTGTTTTGTTTTTGTTTTTGTTATTAGTGAATACAGCATCAGGGGAGAGACAATGTCCAGGGATATTTTTCATTAAACTATGAAAGCTTGATGAGTCATTTTTTTCAAAAAAAAAAAAGGACACACCTGTCAAATAAATCAGAATGTTAATGTCAGTGGGTCGGGGCACCCTCTTTCATGGGCTGTGTCAGAGACACCCAGACTACTTCTTGTTCTGCATCTCTTTTCAAGATACCCTCCTTGTTTGCCCTTGTCATTGCAAAATTACAGTTCCTCAATTTGACCTACTTTTATAATATTACTATTTACAAGTTTACAGCTAATATAGAATTTATTACATTTGAGATTAGTGGCTGCTTAATGACATCTGGGGAGGCATTTTAGTCTCCAAAGAAGCACATCTCCCAAATGTATTTTGGGATGGGTTACTGTTAGGAAGGAATCCAATTACCCAACTAAATCAGACTCCCTACTCCAATTCCATATTGTGGCATGGTAATGACCATAGAATTCTCAAAGCCTATGCCAGGAAATTAAAAGTTTTTTTCCATCTTACCAAGGTGGATAGTGAAGTGGTAGACTATGGGTCTGTTGCCAGTTTAAATCTATTTGAAGAACCTCATCAGCAGGGAGACTGCAGGGTGGGTTATCTCTCCAGCATCTCACAAGTCATGGTGAGGGGAAAAGGAGAGAAAGAGAGCAAGCATTTCTTAAGGACACACTATCTTCACAATTTCCCTCTAAGGTAGGTGCTGAGAACTGAGGAAAACATCAGAGAAGTGGCTTGTTCAGAGTCATATAGCTAGTTTCAGGAAGTTCCAGTTCTCTCTCTACCATGCCACTGAGAGGAGTGGCAATCTGCATCATTACCAACACCAATGAAACCACAGATGACTGAAATTTTGAAGTATCTACTTCTGGGAAGGAGCCAGGTAATTTTATCCTTAGAATGTGGATTCCTGAGAACCTCAACAGAAATTTCCTTTTCAGACCCTTTTTCTTTTTTGACTCCAGAGAGTTTACTTATTGGGTGCCAACTTCCCATTTATTCCCCTCAACATTAATCAGTATCAGTTCCCAAACCTTGACATGCTTGACCCAGATAAGAATCCTATAAAATGCCTGTTTTCACCATTCTTGATTGTCTTTATTGCATTTCCTCTCAATAAAATTAGTTGTGTTTACTTTTTCTCTGTTGATTTCCATCTATGTTGTTCTGTCTTGTTATGCTTGCTTCCTTTTACTATACTTTTGAAATTCAAACCTCATGCAAACTTCATGAAGATCACTGAACTTTGAAAATTGTTGATCATCCTTTGTTTTGAAGAAGACCAATGACATCACGGGTTACGTCTTACCTTTCCCTGAATTGGATTTGTGAGACAGAGTTGTATAGTCATCAGCCTTACTCTCTTCCTTCATCATTATAGTTCAATGACAGGAAAAAGTCAATATAATTGGAGATGGTTTAGGATGTAGCCAATGAACAATTGTCATCCTCAATGCCTGACCAAGTTCTAAGTGCTTCACAGAGTCTGCTACAGACTCCTTTGTGGCCATTGGAACAAGTTGTTCTCATCTGCTCATTCACTAGAGAAAATCTTCACATAGTTGGGGTAAATATCCCCCTTAAGGCAATGGCAGATTTGAGGCCTGTGGGCTTCTTTTACCTGGGTTTAGCTTGTCTACCAAGACAGTTTACCATGTGCCCACTGCAGATGCTACGGCTTCTTGGAGTCACAGGTGAGAGTTGGGAGACAGGTAGACACCAAAGGGAGGTGACCAGCCCTGAAAAAAGTTTGGCAAGTCCTCATACCAGAGATACTAGTCTCCCTAAACACCCCATATACTCCAGTTTAACTGGTAGTACAAAGTATTTAAATAATTTGTAAAAAAGCATAGAAATATTATATACTGTTTTTCCTGCTATTGCTGATCATATATGCTTGTCAGCTTGGAGACTATTGAATGTCTCAGTACCCAAAAAAGTCATCTGGGGAAATCAGACCATCTTGACCTGAACTGCTATGCAGCAAGGCATTTTCACCTGACTCTTCATCTCCTTTGGTCAATACAATCAGATTTTTAGTTTTATTATAAGGGACCTAGGGAGCAGCATTTTCACTATGTTTTTATATGATGCATCTAAGAAGCCTCAAAATGAAAGAAAAATTGATGCCTTGTTCTCAGAGCTTAACTGTCCTGGCTCTAAGATAAAACCTCAGTGACTAGATTGCTATTTATTATTATGTATATGGTAAATATTGAATAGGAGAGAAGGATGGATAGACCTATGAAAGGGATTTTTTTTTTTTGTGGCAAGGAGAGGAATGGTTTCACTATGTGGAACTCTCCATGTGCAAATTCTTTCCACTAATGCATATTAGCAAGTCATAAGCAATTTAGTATTAAAAAGTTATGTGTTAAACTATATAATTTACACAAAGTCACAAAGTATTATATGCCAGAAAGGAACTGAACTGAGAACTTTCTGTCTCCAAGACTGGCTAATTGCCATGCCATATTGCCTCTAAGTGCAGAAATTAGGAACATCTAAAAGTGGGAAAGCATGGAGAAGTAAAATGGATTCAAGTCAACAACAACAACAAAAAAACACAAGGCAACCATATCCTAGCAGTAACACAGACCTCTTAAGCTAAAAACAATATCTTTGTGTGGCATAGATTAGCCCAGGGCACCTGTGGGCAATTATACTTACGTGGATAATTACACAAAGTATTAAACTAAAAAACCAGCAGTCTGTTTCAGCAAGATTGAATTTGTTCCCAAGTGTTTAAGAGATAGAAGACATAACACATTAGTTTGGGCAATTTGTACTAGTCCAGGGCCCATAATGCTTGGACCAGTTTATGAAGTATTTGGATTTTTAATCCTTAATTCTTTTACATGATTTCTACAGGACTTGCAGGTGAGGCTGGTAGTAAATGAACTTTCTTGTTATATGTTCTCCAGGCAGAGTGGATTCTGAGGAGATTCCCTAATCTCATTAATGGTTGTATAATAATGGCTGAAAACCTGAGGAAGTTGCTATAAATTAGGGATCACCCATTACAATATAATTTCCCTTGAGTTTGAATATGGGCCAGCTGGGTTGCACAATGAATATAGTGCCAGGTCTGAAATCAGGAAGATCTGAGTTCAAATGTAGCTTCAGATACCACCTGTGTCACTCTGGTCAAGTCACTTAACCTTATTTGCCTCACTTTTCCCATTTGTAAAATGAGTTGTAGAAGGAATAACCACCACTAGCATCTTGCCAAGAAAATTTCAATAGGGATCTCAAAAAGTTCTACATGACTGAAACAACTGTATGACAAAAA
Organism: Macrotis lagotis; assembly: GCF_037893015.1. Classification (NCBI taxonomy): domain Eukaryota; kingdom Metazoa; phylum Chordata; class Mammalia; order Peramelemorphia; family Peramelidae; genus Macrotis; species Macrotis lagotis. The sequence goes on along the minus strand of NC_133658.1, from coordinate 774,507,591 downwards.
GAAGTTTGATATATATATATATATATATATATATATATATATATATATATGAGAGAGAGAGAGAGAGAGAGAGAAAGAGAGAGAAAGTGAGAACGAGCATACATCTAAACTGATCAAATGAGTGAAAAGGCAGTTCATTCAATGAGGAGAAGTCATAAAACAGGGAAAGAAGCAATGGTTCACAAATCAAAAACAGAGTAAGTAAAAAAAGAGTGGTATTTGGTGTATTTGCTGAGGAGCACCAAGGCATCCCTTTGATAACTTGATATTAACAATTTATACATCTACTATCTTCAAGGAGCATACTTCTAGGAAATGATGGAAACCCATCCTATACTTGTCAGACCCTTGGATAATTATCTATTTATGATGATTCAAATGGACATAAATTTCATGGTTTTAAGCATTAAACATTGTAAAGAACTTGGAGAGAGGAGAAGACTTAAAGGGGAAAGATGTTTTCTTGATAAAAATCAGTCTTCAGAAGATTTTTGTTGTTGTTCAGTTATATCCAACTTTTCATGACTATTTTTCTTGGCAAAAATACTGGAGTGGCTTGTCATTTCCTTCTCTAGATTACTTTGCAGATGAGGAAACTGAGGCAAATATGGTTAAGTGACTTGCCCAGGTGTGTCACACAGTCAGAAAGTATCTGAGACCAGATTTGAACTCATGAAGACAAGTCTTCCTGACTCTAGATCTGAGAATATATTCACTATACCACCTAGTTATCTTCTTCAAAAGATAAAGATGGATACAGGAACTTATCAACTGCTTAAGAAAACGATGTGTCTGAGAATTTGGTGATTTGGATGCTTGGATTATAGTTTAAGATAAAGTATAAGGAAAGACTGGTTGTCAATAAGAGCCTAGTCCTTTTGAGCATGCACACATGAATTTCAGAGGGAGCACCTATGTATTCTGTTATGATTCTGCCCATTTACTGCATGCATTTTTGTTTAGCTGCTCAGTTGACACTATGTAGGTATACAAAAGATTCCCATAAGAGGAAACCTACTCTTTTTCCTGCCTGGCTGCATTTGAGCAAGAGGCATCCCCCAAAATGGGAAAAGTGCCATAATTCTACTCTCCCTGTCTAGGTCAACATAAGCCTTGAGCACATGGCCCTGCTGTTTTTTCTGCCTTCAGGTTGTGGTCTTTTGAGCTTCAAAAGATCAGGAAAATATGAGATCCATAAGCTAGAATCCATGCCAGAGTTGCTGGCAGCCAAAACTAATAAGGAACAAAACCTTAAGTGGGAGCACCTAGGTTGATAGAGCACCCAGACTGGAATCAGGAGGACCTGAGTTCAAATTCGACCTCAGACTCTAAATAATTACTGTGTGACCTTGGACAAGTCACTTAACCTTGCCTTGTCAAAAAAAACCCAAAACAAATGACCTTCTTAACCTAAGCCATGAGTAGATTGACTCTAAGATGCAGGTTTCCTCAAACAAGGGAACAACTTCATCCATTAGCTAAATTTGGAAGTGAACTTGGTGGGACAAATTCTCTATAAGCAACCACTTTAAGTCTGAGCCCACTCTCCCCAGGGACCAAGGTGACATGGGGAAAGTGTGCTTCTCATTGAAGGGGATATGTTTGTATTTCTTGGTATCTAACGAAATATATTTTGTAAGACTAATTGATGTTAATTGATTAAATTGTACTGATGTGTTAATGGTAATAAAAACTGAAAATTTCTTAGGCAATGGTTAAATGATAATGAAGAAATAATTGCTAATTGGTCACTGAGAAAGGGCAAGAAACACACTAGAATGATGGTTTACAGCAAGCAGCATTAGAAGAGAGTCCTATAACCCTTAGGCTTAGGGTATTCCAAGAACCTCAGTGAGAAAGGTGTAGCCAGTTTCCTAGGCAAACAGTATAGGCCTTGATAAAAGGATCCTGTAGTCTTATAATAGGTTAAATTAGAAATGGTGAGCTATTGACTATAGATGGCATACTCTGAATAAGGGGTGATAAAAATGTGTTTGTATAGATCCTTATAGACCTGATCATTAGGGCTTTGTACTAAAAAGGAAAGGGAAGAGAGAAAATTTCTTATGTATTGCCACCAATAAAATCCACAGACAGATATCTACACACAAAATACAAGTGCAAAAGTCAAGTGGATCCTAAAGGGATATTCAATCTAGTTAAAAAAAAAAAACATTTAACCTACTAAATGCCCAGGCATTTTTTTATATACTGTACTAAGCAACTGAAAGTTGTGAGAAAAGATCCTTAACTAGAATGTCATATATTTAAAAAATTACCAAACAACAAAAAACAGAATAGACAGAAGGGGCAGTGGAATAGCACTGTATATTAAAACCAAATAGTATTACTAGTAGAAAATTCAAGAACTAGAGGGGAGAAATATGATTAGGAATATTGGGATCAGAATCAGGAGAGTAGAAACACTTTCACTGAGGATGAAAAGTGCTAATCTAAGAACATCCAAGTGTATATATATATATATATATATATATATATATATATATATATATGTATAGTGAACTCACCACCTGGCTACAATTTGTTTTTGCAAGGTAATGGGGTTAAGTGGCTTGCCAAAGGCCAAACAGCTAGGTAATTGTTAAGTGTCTGAGACCGGATTTGAACCCAGGTACTCCTGACTCCAAGTCCGGTGCTTTACCCACTTTGCCACTTAGCCGCCCCCCCCCCAGGCTACAGTTTTTAAGAGATAATCACAGAAGATGGAATGGAATAAAAAATGTTTATAAAATGTGACATCATCCTATAAGAACCATGATATAAATGCTAATGCTCAGACCGAAAAGCTTGTAAGAAAACTAATGGACAAAATAAGTTCTTAAAAAAAGATATTTGGGGGAAAAGAGGAGATTCAGGGAAGAGATGTGACCACAGCTCAAGGTGAATAAAATGATGGTAATTTACAAGGCAGAGAAGGAAGAGTTGTTTATCTCTTACTTAGATTCTGTTTTCTGTGCAGAGGAGAATGTGCTTTGGACTGGAAAGGACAGAGAGAAAAAAATGACTGAGATTTAAAACCAAAGATTCCTATCCTAAAAAGAGACAAGAGAGTCCCTAAACTAACCTCAGTGCATTTGATTCCCCTGATAAATTATATTCCTAGGTACTGAAGTAAATAGTAAACATGAAGGCTAAATAATTGCCTATGATCTCAAAGGAAATATTTTTAAAGGGATTATTAAAAGTAAAATCTAGGGGCAGCTAGGTGACACAGTGGATAGAACACTGACCTTGGAGTCAAGAGGACCTGAGTTCAAATGCAGCCTCAGATACTTAACAACTACTTAGCTATGTGACCTTGGGCAAGTCCCTTAAACCCCATTGTCTTAAACAAATATTTTTTTAAAAAAAATAAAATCTAGAAAAGGAATTGAAGCTCATTAAGAACAATGAACTACATCAAAAATAGATCTTGAATGAACACTATTTCTTTTATTATCTTTCTAATCAATCCTTCTTAGCATCATTTACTAGATCATCATCTTTATTTCCAAGTTAGCCCAAAATTTTATCCTGAATATTAACATCACCTACTCTCATGGCTTTATCATCTCTGTTCAGTTGACCCATCATCCTGCTCTCTTTTTGTCTCTGTCTCTGTCTCTCTCTCACAACTCAAACTCAATATATTCAAAGTGGAACTCAACATCTTTTCCTGCAAACTCACTCCTCTTTTAAACTTGCTCATTTCTGTTGAAAGCATCACCATCCTTCCAATAGCCCAGGTTCACAACCTCAGACACCCTCAACTCTTTTCCCTTTACCTCTCATATCCAAACTATGTCAAGTCTTATTGATTCTCCCTTAACAATACCTCTTACATATTCTCCACTCAGAAGCTCATCACCTGATTTAAGACCCTCCTCACTAGTAACTTGGCCTATTGAAAGAATTTTCTAATTGGTCTCCCTGTAACTCTCTGAACTCCTAATCTTCAATCTATCCTCTATGTGGGTACCAAAAATAATCTTCCATAAGCATAATTCTGATCATGTTTTTCCAGAAACTTCAGGAACTCCCTATTGTTACTTGGGCAAAATACAAACTCCTTACCTGGGTATTCCATATCATTCATAAATGGCTCTGTCTTGCCTTCCTATGTTTTTTCCACAACAGCTCACACATCCTCTTCATACAGTTAACTATACAGTTAATGTTTTTCAAACCCGTCACTTCTTCTCTCACATTTTATATAGACAGTACCGTCCTCCCCACCTCCACTTAAGATTGCATTCCTTCTTCCCCTCTTCAAATCCCAATTCCTATAAGTTTCAATTTATGGGCTAGGCTTTATGGGATGTCTTTCACGCTCTCTCCTCAAATTATCATGTACACATTTATCTGTTATTTGCAAAATAGAATATGAGATACTTAAGACCTCAGGTATAAAGTAGTACTTGGTCATAAGAATCAGTGATGAGATATCATGTACATGGAAAATAAAGCAGCAGATTAGATTAGATGAAAGTTAGTACACATGAGCAGGGAAAAATGTGAAATCATTCTGGAAAGAGAGGTTGGAACCAGATTGTGAAGAGCTTTAAATTTCAAATGGAGGAGTTAAAATTTTATGTTAGGGAACTGATAAGGGTCTTAGGCAGGATTCACACTCACTCCTTCCCAAATGCACATCTGTCACTTGGTCTACCACACTACCTTCCCTCTTATTTCTAATTCATCCTTTCCATTGTGTCTTTTTCCCCATAAAAAAGGATAGCTGGGAGTTGCCTAGCAACTGTACTAGTCTTCCTCAAAGTTCTGCCTCCAGAGAAAAAGCCATATCAATCATGCTAGTCTGGTTGATATGAAATACTTTCATTGTCCTAAGGACTGAGCTCCAGTCTTTGGTCACCATTTAATTTGTAAAGAGAATGGGCATCTGCTCTTGGATGATTATTCAAATTTAGCTCACAAATAGAACTCTGTGTAATGGTACTGTGTCTTGGCATTGAGATTTGCTTTCTTTTCTGCCTTTATTATTAATGGATGTGATGTAGTGAATTAATTCCTGTCTTCCACTAGGTCCTGTATGGCCTTGGGCAGTCACTCTAACTGGGACTCAGGTCCTCAAGTGAAAATAAGGATGTTGAACTAGAAGGTTTCTGTAGCACTGTTATGATTTTATGCTTCTTTTTGGTATTAAATCTATGATACTCTGAGTAAGCATTGTTAAAGGAAAAAGTAAAGGACCAGCTTGCCCCACTGTCACCCACTGTGTTGGTGCTAGGGTTGTGTGACACAAAATCTGCTTATTCTAGTCTCCTTAACAAATTTTTTGACTGAAAGAAAACATCAGTTAAAGCTGCATCATAAACTGACAGAAGACTCTCCTTGCACTAGTTTAGTTGTTCCTAAATCATTCATCTCTGACTGTGTGACTTTATTATGGAGTGTGAACCTGTAGTGAACAAAACCTTTTTTTCAATATGGTTTGCCAGGAGAATGATAAACCAACTCTCTGTGTAGTAGAGTGTCTTGACATGATGAGGTAAATTACGTCTTCCAGGATACCAAATGGTACCAGGACAAATCAATTTACCTTCTTCAGGTTACACACCCCTGGAAGATAAAGCACTCACCTAAAGAGCAAATTATGTTTCTGGTATCATTATGAAATGTCATTCTGACATACTATGTTCTATTTGCCTTGTTTCTCCAGATGATTGACTTTTTCTCTTAACTCTCTCTCTCTCTCTCTCTCTCTCTCTCTCTCTCTCTCTCTCTCTCTCTCTCTCTCTCCCCTCCCTACCTCTCTCCCTCCCTCTGTTATCTCCTCTATGTCTATGTCTTTGTCTCTGTCTCCTAGGTTTTCCCTTCTATCTCCTTCTTCTTCCTCTACTTTCCTTTCTCCACTCCCTTTCAGATTCCAGCTAAGACAAGAAACTGAGTGTGACAAAAAGTAGAACTCAGTTTCAAAGCATAAACCAAGGAGTGGGGCAAATGGTGGGTAAGGAGGTGAGTGGGGGAAAGGAAGTTTACTGACAATAAAAAAATTATCAGGAAATTACCAATTGCATTTTTATCATCCTGCCTTCCAGAAGTCCTTCCCATCCTGTCTATGACTACAAAGTTAATGAGGTAATAAGGAAAAAAGAGTCCTGGAATGGGGGGTCTGAATATCTGATCTTCAATCCCACCTCAGACACCCTCTCCTGTGAGCTTCAGTTTCCTTATCTGTAAAAATGGAATAATAATAATATACTACCTACCCTACAGTTTGTTATGAAGAACTTAAAAGTTTTCATAAATATGAATTTTTATTGTTAAACTTTTGGCAATAAATAATCTTTCAGTTGAGTCATAATTTGAGGATTAGAGACTAAAATCTACACTTGTGCAAAAGTACATTTCTCAAAGCAAAAAAAAAAATAATTTCCTATAACCTTCCTATTACTACTCTGCCCCCCCTCAAATCCTCCTTTTTACCATATCCCCCCACCTAAAACAAACTCTTTATATATTTCATAATGCCAGTTAGGTGGCATAGTAGATAGAATGCTAGTCCTGGAGTTAAGAAGACCTGAAGTCAAATTTGATGTCAGACATTTAATAGCTATGTGACCCTGGGCAAGTCACTTAATCATGTTTGTCTCCTTTTTACTTATCTGTAAAATGAGCTGGAGAATAAAAAAAGTAAACTATGTCAATACCTTTGCCAAGAAAAGCCCAAATGGGTCATGAAGACAATATGGAAAATGACTAAGCAACAAAAATGTTGTCTTTATATTACAAAGTACAAGACTTAAAATTTTAAAATTTTCCTTTTAAATTGCTTATAGTGAAACCAGTCCAAAATATTCAGAATGGGGCAGCTAGGTGACAAAGTGAATTAGAGCACTGCTCCTGGAGTCAGGAGGACCTGAGTTCAAATATGACCCCAGACACTGTGAATATGGGCAAGTCACATAACCCCATTTCCTCAAAGGAAAAATAAAAACAAAAACCAAAATGCTGGCTGAGACTTTTCCCCCAAGTTCAATTCCATACTGATTGGTCTTCCTCCTCTTAAGAAGAGACTGTGGGAGATATCTGGTTAGTTATACACAACGTGCACACTCATAGTGGTGTAGGACCGGCAGCTATCTGAGGGGTCTTTCAAGCTAATCCCTTCATTTTGCAACTCTGGAAATTGAGCCCCAGAGAGTCTAACTTGGAATTAGAACCTAGGCCCTCTGTTTGCAGATCCGGTTCTCTTTCTATTGGTCTTTTAGTCTCCTATGTTTTTTGTTTTGTCCAGGAGATGTAACTTAAGAAGTTGTTTGTCATGGCTTGTAAAGAGGTAACATTTGTTGTTCCCTTAGACAACTTATTGTATTCTCACTGGCAGGGTCAATCCCAATATAGCTTTGATTTCATCACACACTGCCATTTTTCAAAATGAGGAATGTTTACAGATGGATAGTGAAGACAAGAACAAACATTTTGAAAAGCATATCAAGATGGGCAGGTATAAAAATACACAAGGATGTCCTGACCCATTAGGATGAGACAACATTCCTGGAAGAATTAACTCTAGAGAAAATCTATTGGGTGTTTTATTTCTTTTCTTTCAGGGGATGCCATTATATTAATTCAAAGTATTAACAGCTAGACCACAAGCCTCCATAGCTAGCTCTGAATGAATCAGAGGTTTTCTGAAGTACTTCTAGTGGCCACTTAGTTAAGTTTGCAATATAAATTCTTGTCAAAATGCTTTTCTCTTTGGTTCTTTCTTCTCCATTTCTATCCCTCTTTAATTTAAAAGATGTATGATACCATCTGTACAGATGCTTGTTTTCAGACTACATCCCATCATGCTACCACTTTTTAAGGTTCCTCAGAACCTGAATGTCATGCTCTCAAGGTCAAAATGATTAATTAGATCACTTTATTTTGTCTCTTTTTTTTAAGGTATAGCCTGGATGCTATGTTGGAAATTAAAATAAACTAAAATACATTTTAAAATAATAAGTAAAACATCTGAAATAATAATAAAAAAGGCCAGACCTTTATGGAAAGAATTTTTTTCTTTAAAAAAATGTATAAGATTATGCAGTAGAGTATCTAAATTAGTAAATTAGTAAAATAGGGTCAGAGATTTAGAGTAGATTTAATCTACTCCTATATTTCACAGATAAGAAAGTGAGGCTCAGAGATCTGGAAAGATTTGCCTGAGGTCCCAAAGGTCCAAGTAGAAGAAGGGGACAGGATTAGAATTGTTTAATGCAAAAGAATTATCACAGTTTGTTCTTTCTTTTTTTTGCAGGGGAAGATGCCAGTTTTCAAAACTCCATCAATTAAGAGGGAGGTACCACCAGAACTTTTCTGCCAAAAAATTTGTTTGCTGATTCTAGAAAGTTTGCCAAATTCCCTGAATTAGTTCAAATCGTTAAAATGCAAATACTCTGAAGAATATGTTTCATTGTTTTGTTATCATTTATTAATATGAATGTGAATTAGTTTCCTTTTCAAATCAACAACTAGAAAAAGGTAAGAAGGAAAATTTACAGATATTGGTGGAAGGCAATTTGGGTGAATGATACCAACACACACGTACCCTGAAATAGGAAAGTAAGAAAAATAATCAGAAATTTTTTGGATAAAAAGCTAAATCTCAGTGAAGATCATTTTACAGATAAGTATAATTCCTGAAACAAATGTAATTCTTGTATCAAAGACTCAAAAATTCAGGCTTTCTTTGAGGTATTTTTCAGTTTTCTGGTTCAAGTTATTACCTAGAAGAGCATGACTTGATATCACCTGGCCTAATGATGCAAATTCCTTCCAAGCACACAGTTTAAAAAATTCAAAATAGAAGACAAAATTAAACTCCAAACATAATCTTTAGAAACATACATCTGATGAACAACTCTCATGCATAGTATCTTTCTCCTATGCTCCTTCCAGCAGGTGGCAACAGTTGTTCCTTTTAAGCAAGATCCATATTCTGAAGAGGTAAAAATTTTTGTCATTAGGGACTACACCTTTGCTACCATAGTGGGGTAGATCACTCAGTTTTTTTCTCATGGGTGAGCAAGAGGCTCTCCATCATTGCTTTAAATCGGGGGTAGGGAACCTTTTTTTTTCTGCCATTATTCATTTATAACATCATTCACAGACTGTATTAAAAAAAATCATCAACTTAGAAATTAGACTGTTATATTGGTCCAACATTTAATTAATTCCCTAAAAAGCACCTAGATTTATTGAATTTTGAGTCTGGTCTGTGTTTGCCATGGCAGCACCAGATCAAATGATTTCACAGTCTACAGAATGGATGTTCTCCATCCATGCTCTAGATAAAGGAATTGCTTCCCCTCACCAAGGCAACCCCGACCTTGCTGCTACTCCTTCAGACTTCCAGACTCAGAAAAAATTTGTCAAAGGTAGGAACTAGGTCTCATTGTCCATCTTCAAAAAGAATTACTACATTTAAAGTAAAGTATTTGGGAATTTACCTCCCAAGACAATCCCAGAAACTGTAGGAACAGAATTATAAAGCATTTCTCATCCAAATAAAATCAAATATAAATAACTGGAAAAATGGAAATTGCTCATGATTAGGTCGAGCTAATATAATCAAAATGACAATTCTACCCAAATTAAATTATTTATTCAGTGCCATAGCAATCAACTACCAAATAACTATTTTGCTGCATGAGAAAAAAATAGTAATAAAATTCATCTGGAGTAACAATAGATCAAGAATAGTTAGGGAACTGATGAAAAAAAAATGTCAAGGAAGGTGGCCTCCCTCTCCCATATCTAAAACTATATTATAAAGCTGCAGTCATCAAAACTGCCTGGTACTGCTTAAGAAATAGTGTAATGGATCAGTGGATTAGGATAGGTTCAGAAGAAACTACAGTAAATATGCAACTACTAAGCAACGCATACCAGCTTTTGTGGTTCCTACATAGAGATTTCTTGACTACCTATCTCATTCCCCACTTTGGTCACTCTGAATAGTTTTTTCCTCCTCTTGCCAGCATCTCTACTCTTACTTCCCTGATTTGATTAAAGTCATCCGTCAAAATATCCTCAGAATCACTTCTTCATTCTTCAGACTGTCCCAACATCATCATCTTCTTTTCACAGAAGAAATGTTAGCCTCATTCTGCATACTTTAGTTTCCTTTTGACTTAAGCATCCTATGACACTTTATTTAATGCTTCCAGCAATGATGATTTTATCTGTGTGGGTTGTCCCACTACCATCACAGATTTAAATCTTTTATAACTTGGTAAACTGTCATTAATTTTGGGGGGAAGGGGAAGTGTTGCATTAAGAGAATTATAGTCCTCCCAAATTCAAGTATTTAGTGGCTGAATTATGAGTAAACTTGGGCAATTGGGGCTATGCCCCAGGCAGGAAATTTGCCTTAGGGTAAGAATTATAAAAGGTCTTAACAAAGACTTATATTCCTTTATGGTAACTGATTGAGCATGAAAAGACCTAAGATTAAACACCCTATTTAATTCTCTTCTCTTACAGAGTAGAAAAGAGAGGTAGGAATAAGGTACTCAAGAAGACATTGGGAAGAGATGCTATTTCTGGTCAAACACAAAGGAAATATGTGCTGAAAGTGACAAAATTTTGAATGTATTAGAGAGAAGATTATTAAGATATCTTAAAGAAAGGAGAATTGCAAAAAAAACATGAAAAAGATCATCAACACATTCATGAATTCCTCAAAACATCAACTTATAAGGGAGCCAGAAACCAGTGTATCTAATTTCTCAACTTTATATAATAAAACACATCAAAGACATCCTTGATGAAAATATGAGAAAAAAAATGGTAGCTTGTCATAGACTGTTTTCTCCAATAAATTTTCTCCAATAAATTTCATGACCACAGTCTCATAGATTATCCAAGATTCCATTGGGCTTGTTGAGCATTGAGAAACACTCAAAAATTGTTCGTCTCAGACAATAAATACAAACTCAGACAATCTCAAGAGTACTCCTTTAATAAAGTGCACCTATAGGCATTCACTAAGATACACTGATAGATGCAACCACAAAGTTAAATTTGTCAAAAAATTCTTTTATTTCAGTATCAAACAGGGAAAGGAATGCTGAGCAAAACAGTTTACCACTGTGATGAAGGCTGTCCTGTTTACATCCAAATGGGAAAAAAGTATTCTGGAACATAGTAGAGTAACAAGGATGTGTACTGGGCATGCCCGCAGTGCTTAGGCATACCTTCATGTGACAGCAGTCCTTCTGTTCTTCTGGGTTGCCTAGAATTTGGAAACCTGTAGGGGTGAGAGCAACTTTCCCTTGCTCTTGGTCCTCAAGTCACTGTAGTTGTCATAGATGCATCTCTCCATTCCTTTCTCTACTTCTCATTCACTTCTCATCTATTTTCACAAAACTGTGACCCAAGATAGAGAAGGAAGCTCATCTAAATACTTAGGTGGACTACAAATCCTGGTCTTTAATGAAAGGAGTCTCTTAGACTCCTTCTAATGCCCTGCCTAATTCACTCTGGTGGTGCTTCTACCTGTAAGGTCACATGGTACAATGCAAAAAGTACTGAAGTTATAGCGAGAAGAAAGGTCCAGTCACATACTTCCTATGTGATTTTAGGCAAGTCAGATAACTTCTCTGGATATTCAGTTTCTTCCTAAGTATATTGAAGAGGGCTGGGTTATAAGATCTCTAAAGTTAGCTAGGTAGGGAAGTGGATGGATTCCTAGACTTGGAATCAAGAAGACCTAAGTTCAAATCTGGTTCTTCATCTGTAAAATGAGGATAATAATAGTACGTACTTCACAAGGTTGTTATTATAATCAAATGAAAGAATATATGAGAAGTTCTGTGCAAACTGTAAGTACTCTGTTGTTATTGTTTCAATTATATTGAACACTTCGTGACCTTATGTATCACAGCTGGCCAGGTCCTTCAATCCTTCAGTATCTCCTGAAGTCTTTCTAAGCTCATGTTTGTTGTTTCCATGAAACTATCCAACTCATCATCTGATGTCCCCTTCTCCTTTTGCCTTCAATCTTTCCAAACTTGAGAGTCTTTTCTGATGAATTCTCTCTTTTCATTATATGGCCAAAGTCTTTAAGTTCCACCTTCAGTATTTCATCTTTAAATGTCCATCACCAGGGCTAATCTGTAGGTATTGAGTGATTTGAGCTCCTTGTTATCCAAGGGATTCTCAAAAGTCTCCTTTAGCACCACTGTTTGAAATCATCAATTATGCAGTACCCAACTTTCTGTATAATACAATTCTCCCAGTCATGCATTACTATTAGAAAAAAAACAATTTTGACTAGATGGACCTTTGTCAACAAGATGATGTCTCAGACTTTTTAATGTGCTGTTGAGATATGCCATAGCTTTCCTGCCAAGGAGGAGTTATCTTTTAATTTCATGACCATCTGCAGTGATCATTGACACCAAGAATATAAAATTTGACATTTTTTCTCCCCATATTTTCCAGGAAGTGATGGGACCAATTGCCCTGATCTTGGTTGTTTTTTTATGTAGTACTTCAGAATAAGTTTTACACTGTCCTCTTTCACCCTCATCAAAAAACTACTTTGTTCTTTTTCACTTTCTGCCATCAGAATAGCATCATTGTGTATTTCTCCTGGCAATCTCAATTCCATTTTTTGATTCATCCAGCTAGGCATTTTGTAAGATATACTGTGCATATAAGTGAAATGAATTGGTTGACAATATATGGCTTTGTCCTAATTTCTTTCTAATTTAACCCATTTAGTTGTTCCATGATCAATTCTAACTGTTGCTTCTTGACCTGCATAGAGGTACACAAGTAAGGACACAAGTAAGATGACCATTACTCTTATCTCTTTGAGGATCTGCCATATTTTGTGTGCTCTACACAGTCATAGACTTGAGTATAGTCAATGAGGGGTAAGTATGTTTTTCTGGAACTTAGTAGCATAATCTTTTAAAATTTTGAATAGCTCAGTTTAAATTCCATCACTTCCACTATCCAAGTGGGATGCATTCTATAAATGCTAGCTATTATTATTATTATTATTATTATTGTATTTATGATCCTATGCATGGCAGAGTCCAATTTCTGTCATTAACAGGATTGTCTTCCATTCTCCTTCCTGTTGCCACCAAATTCTAACTCCCAACAAGGAACGCTTAGACCTTCCCCACCTCTTTAACTTCTAGGATCACTTTGTTTTCTATAGTTCAGATCACAATATATAACTTTTGATCTTTAATTTGTAAAAGTAAGGAAGATGAAAAATGAAATTTTAAAAGAATGTACTTCTGCTAACCACCAGTCTATAAACCACACCTATAGGCCTACATGGAAAAGTATAGGTCAAAGGAATCTAATTTAGAGTATACTGTTTTCATAGATTATGAGGATGAAAAGTGGTCCAATGTTTTAGGAAAAAGTGAAAGGCTTAACCCTTTACTAAATTTGTATTTTAATATAGCTTAGTGATTCATTTTTAAATAAGTTTACCTTTTATTTATTCAATAGAAATTATGTTCTTTATGATTAAATATGCAGTAAATAAGAATAAATAATAAAACCTCTGCATTTACACCCTAACAAAATGTGCTATGCAAGTCTATGAATGAGATTGTCTACGTCTTCTGGTTTGCCTTTATCAAGCAGTTGAATCCCAAAGGGCTTTCTCAGTAATACCGACTACCTAAACAAGAGATTTACCAGGAAATTCATGCAGGAAAAATATCCAACAACCAAGTGGATGAATAATGACTACTGCCAGTATGACCAGATGGGCAGTCAGATGGGCAACCTACTGAGTTAGTCTAGTATAACTTGTATCCTTGATGGGCATTACAGATGACCAATGACCCAAGCCAAGAATTGAATAGGAAAGGAAATATGAACTGAATCTCCTCTGTCAAATTGTACAGTCCTTATATTTTCTCTGATTCAACAATGTATTTTTAATATGATCATTTCCTCAATGATTTGTTACAATTATAAAATACAGGAAAACATAGTTTGTGAAGATCCAAAATTACAAGAAATTCAAACAGCTATAGAAATACACATGGTAAGTTTACACAGGTTGTCACATGTTGCCAGTGATTTATGTATCAGAAATGACATAAAATATTTTATCAAGGAAACATATGACCAGAAGAGTAAATGGTATGGTCTATCATGAACAAGTTTAGCCTGACCAAGGGCTGTCCATAAAATATTAAGACATGGAAAAAGAGCACTAGAAATAGTGTTTACATATAATTTTAGAACAATATGGGAAAATTGCATAAGTTTGGAAGATAGGCTATCTTTTGCCAGTGGAAAAGTGCCCATTTCAATATAATTTTAGAATCATGATAGAATCTAAGTATTTTTCCATTTAGTGCCATAAAGAATTTTGTCTATTTTAAGTAAAAATGCATTGATTAAATTCAACAAACATTATTTCAGAGAAGTACTCTAATCTGTTTCCATTAATTCTTCTGGTAGTCATTTTTCCTTGGCGTGAACATTTGGTTGGTGCTAAAATTTAGGTAAGGATAAGTTTATGATCAGTCAAGCACTCAGTGCCACAAATTGTCTTAGTCCTGTCTCTTCTCCTTACAATCACAGCCAATTAAATGCCAATGTTTGCTTTAAGGTTGTTTCCACAAATTTTCTGTTGCATTTAAGTAAAGGAAATACAGTGTTGGTAATGAGATGGCCATGAGATACATAAATCTTCAGTAGTACACTTTATTGTTGCTGTTCCCAACTCCATTCTTCCCAAGGACTCCCTGCCATGTCTGATGATCTGAGCCTACACTAGCATTAAAGTCATCCAGAATTATAACTCTTTTCTCTTTTGTCACATTGATTATAAAGGTCTTCAAATCTTCATAAAAATTTTCTTTGACTTCATCAGGGTTTCTTATGGTGGGAACATAGATATGGTGGTATGGTATTTTCCTGCAAATGGCAATTACTTTGTCATGAATCTATAATTCACTCATTTTTCTATGTATACAAGTTTATTGACTGGATAAATTTTGATTGCAAAACTTACACCAACTTTATGGCACTCCCCTTCATTTTGGTGACTTCAGAAAAACATGTAAGCAGGCCTTCATTTGCCAACCTTGTTTCACTCAGTGCAGCTTCTAGTGAGAAGATGACTCAATGACCTGGCAAGTCTGTAGGCAAGGTTGAGATTACAGCTCCCCACATATCCTCATCTGCTGCTTCATCACTTGCCTGTCACCATAAGACTTTGAGATAAGAATGGTAAAGTGAAATGGGTGATATTTTTTGATCCTTGTGTAAATTGGATTTAAGTGAAACAATGTTGCTTCACCCTCTCTTCCAGAGTCATCACTGTCCAGTGGCAAAACAAAGTCAAGACAACTTGAGATGCAGTGGCTGACTTTGGCCTCTGATGTCTAACTAATCTCTAAGCTAATCCCTAGTGTCTATTTCAGCTGTCTTCATGGCCATTGGGATAAATTGTTTTCATCTGCCCATGCCACCAAGTGAAAGCTTCACATGCTTGAGGTAGACACTCCCTTAACTCAGTGATGGGTTTGAGACCCCTTGGTTACACTCAACCTGGCTAAGCCCATCTGCCAAAACGATTCACTTCTGTGAGAGCTACAGTTTCCTGGAGCCACAGGAGACACAAAAGATAGAAAACAGCCCTGAAAAGAATCGGCAGTTCTCATTCCAGAGGTATGATTCTTCACTGATCACATCCTACACCCAATAGATCAAGTACAGAATATATGGAAGCTTTGCTCAGTAACGCAAGAATCAAAAGTGTATCGAGCACTATAACCCCAAAGATTCCAACTCTTAGGACAAGAACTCATCATTTAACAAAAACTATTGGGAAAACATCTCAGCATATAATAAGATAAGTTTCAAATGAGTACATATTTAGTCATAAAGGATGATATCATAAGCAAATTACAAAAGCAGGGAAGACATTGCCTGTTAGATCTGTGGATGGGATAAAATCTCATGATCAAATTAGATAAAGAGGTCCACAGGGGATAAAATGGACAATTTGAATTACACAAAATTTAAGAGATTATGCAAAAAATTAACATAGTTAAAATTACACAAGAATCAGGAAATTGGAAGGAAAATCTTTTTTCAGCAAATTTTCTGGTAAATATCAATTCTCAGTCAACTTTATAAGAATAAGAGGCATTCCTCAATTGTCAAGAGTTCAATAATATGAATAGGCAGGTTTCAGAGGAAGAAATCCAAACTATAAAGAGCTATATGAAAATATAACATTAATAATTAGAGAAGTGAAAAGTAAAACAACTCTTGAGGTATATTTAATATTTGCTACTGGCAAATACCAAATAGTGATAAGGATGTGCTGAATGTTTCATTAAAGTATGAAATCAGGGGAATTGTTATACCAGGAATACAGGTTTCTTTAAGCTAACCAAGTTTAATTGACCATATCAATAATAAAACCAACAGAGATTATGATTATCTCAATAGATACTAAAAAAAATTTTGAAAAAATACAGCACCCATTCCTATTAAAAACTCTAAAGAGCATAGGAATAAATGGAGTTTTCCTTAAAATTAAAAAGCAGTATCTATCTCTAAAATTATCAGAAAGCATTATCTTAGAATATTTTGCGAGAAGCAAGAAGCATTCCCTTTAACATGGGAGGTAGTGAAATAAGAATACCCATTAAGACCTCTACTATTCAATAATGTATTAGAAATGTTAGTTTTACGTGGGAACACTTGCATAAACTGATGCTAGAGAACCTTGTACACTTTAACAACATTTTGAGATAATTGACTGTGATGGATGCAGTCAGTGATCAAGGACAATCCTGAGACTGGTAATGGAAAATGCCATCCACATCCAGAGAACAAACTGAATTCTGATTGCAGAACAAAGCATACTAAGTTCATTTTTAAATTTTTTAAATGTTTTTTCTTTCTTTCTTGTGGCTCTCCCCCTTTAGTTCTAATTCCTCTTTCACAACATGACTGATATGGAAAAATATTAAACACAATTGTACATGTACAACTTTTGCCAGATTGTTCACCACAATAGCAAGGAAGGAGGGAAGGGAGGATAGTAGAAGAATGAGTAGAAAATTTAAGATTAGAGCTCATAAAATAGAAAATGGAAATATGCTGAAAATTTTCTTTGCATGTAGTTAGAAAAATAAAATAAGAAACAAAGTTAACTTTAACAATAAGAGAAGAAAAAGAAATTGAAGGAATTAAAATTGGCACTGAAGAAACAAAATTCTCACTCTTTGCAGATGCTATGATGTCATGTGTAGAGAATTCTAGAAAATCAATTAAAAACTATTTGAAACAGTGATCAACTTTAGTAAAATAGCAAGATATAAAATAAACCCCTATAAATCATCAATATTTCAATATTTTACCAACAAAGAACTGTATCAAGAGATAGAGAAATTCCATTTAAAGTATTTGTAGATAACATAAAATACTTCTATGTCCATCTGCCAAGACAAATCCAGAAAGAATATGAAAAAATTACAAAACACTTTTCATACAGGCAAAACCAAATGTAAATAACTGGAAAAATGTCATTTTTCTCATGGGTAGATTGAGCTAATGTAATAAAAATGGTAATTCTACCTAAATTAAATTACTTAGTACTTTGTCAATGAAATCACCAAAAATTCTTTTATAGAGCTAAAAGAGGTAACAAAATTCATTTGGAGGAACAAAATGTCAAAAATATTAAGGGAATTAATGAAAAAAATTGCAAAGGAAAGTGGCCTAATCATACCAAATCAAAAATTATATTATAAAGTAGCAGTCATTAAAACTATTTGGTCCTTGTTAAGAAATAGAGAAGTAAATCAATGGAATAGATTAGAAACTGTACTAAATGACTATAGTAATTTACTGTTTGATAACCCCAAAGACTCCAGCTTCTGGTATAAGAACTCACTATTTGGCAAACCTATGGCGAAAATTGGAAAATAGTATTGCAAAAACTAGGCATAGACCAATATCTCACATCCTGTACCAAGATGCAGTTGGTACAGGATTTAGACATAAAGGATGATATCATAAGGAATAATTCATTTTTCAGATCTATGGATAGGGAAGGAGTTTATGACCAAGCAAGAGTTAGAGAACAATGGAAAAGGTTTTACACAAATAAAGTCAATGCACCAAGATTAAAAGGAATGCAAAATGTTGGGAAATAATTTTCACAACTAGTGTTTCTGATAAAGGGACTCATTTCTAAACTATATAGAGAACTGAGTCAAATTTATAAAAATGTAATTCATTTCCCAATTGATAAATAATCAAAGGATATGAAAAGCAGTTTTCAGATGAAGAAATTATAGCTATCTACAGTTATATGATGAAATGCTCCGAATCATTATTGATCAGAGAAATGTAAATAAAAACAATTCCAAGGTACTACCCATTGGTGCAAAGAGTGAGACTTTTGTTTCCTCATTGCCAATTTTAATTCCTTCAATTTTTTCTTCTCTTATTGACCAATAAGACAAAAAAGAAAAATGATCAATGTTGAAGGGGATCAGTAGGAAAACTGGAACACTAATGTATTGTTGATGGAGTTGTAAACTGATCCAACCATTCTGGGAAGCAATTTGAAACTACACCCACAGGTTAATAAAACTATGCATACCCTTTGATTCAGAAATACCAATACCAGAAGATTAGTAGCCCAAACAAATCATTAAAAAGTGGGAAATACCCACATGTACAAAAATATTTATAGCAGCTCTTTTTGTAGTGGCAAGGAATTGGAAACTGAGGGAATGCCCATCAATTGGGGAATGGGTGAGTAAACTGTGGAATATGAATGTGATATTCTGTAAGAAATTAAGAATGGGCTGACCAGAAAAAATCTGAAAAACACTTGAATGAAATAATACTGAGTGAAGTAGGAGAACTTTATAACATTAATAATAACATTGTGTGATGATTAGCTGTGATAGACTTAGCTCTCCTCGACAGGACAATAATCAAAGACAATTTGAAAGGGTTTGTGGTGGAAAATACTGTCCACATCCAGAAAAAGAACTATGGACTCTGAATACAGAACAGACTATACTATTTTCTGTTATTAAATTTTGTTTTATGTTATATATTTGCTCCTTTTGTAGTTTTTTTATTCCTTTTGTTCTGATTCTTCTTTCATAGCATGACTAATATAGAAATATGTTTAACATGGGACCTAGATTGGATTGTCCACTGTCATGGGGAGAGGGGAAGGAAAGGGAGAAGGAAGAAAAACGTGAAACTCAAAATCTTTCAAAAAATGACTGTTGAAAATTATTTTTACATGTAGTTGAAAAAAATAATAATTTTATATTAAAAAATAAGATAAGTCACAGAAAACAAAGTGGCCAGAGGAGTCAAAAGGGAAAAATGTCTAGTTGACTACTCCTTCATTTAACTGCAAGCAATAAGTTACTCCTGGGAGAGATACAGTCTTTAGAGGTTCAAGATAAGAGTCGGACAGTCCATACAATCTTTGACAGAAATTGAGTTTCACCAAGTGAAAGGGCTATCAGCATACATAGGATAGCATCATGGACAGAGTCTGAAAAGAAATTAAGTAAGAGCTGGAACATAGTGGCAACCAAGTCATAAACATGTCTCCTTTTGACTTTTTGAATAAAGCTTTAAGATAAATCATCCTACAATACTAGTCAAGGTACTTATACATACTTTTTTATAATTCACAGGAATATATTGACCCATTAGATTTCAGTTTCAAAATCATGTCAGCTGGTTACATTCAAATAGGTGCTAAAAAGAAAAAAGAAAAAAATCTTCATGTTTTATTGAACTTTGGACCCCATAAGTAATGTGAATATTTATATCCATGTGTCACTCTTAGCAAGTTTACCTTTTATCCATTCTTTATTTGCATTAAGCTTCAGAAATGTCATTATATTTTTATGCTTTTCATCATGAAGCAATGATTATTTTGTGGCTCTCCTACAGTAGAGATGAGTTTCAGAGGATTTTATTTCTTGATGTAAAGAATTTTGTAACAGTGCTGTCTACAGTGTAAATTCAAAAACAAATTGTTTTTGCACATAGTTCAGTTGCCCTAGATTTATTTTTACCAAATGTTTTTTATTGCTGTTTACTACAGTCCAGAGCACACAAGGCTCCTGATGAAATCCCTTTTTTATTTGTAAATCATTTTTATTTTACAACACTAAATCCGTTGTGTTTAAACTGACATTGAAGGAAGAGATTTTTGTTTCTTCATCAAAATGTGTGCTTCTTCCATCCTTTATACTTATTTTAGCAGTTAACTCTGCTTCAAACTTTAAATTGCATCATAGATAATCAGATACCAGTTTTAATTTCTAAATACTATATTAGGATGATGATTCTACCAAATGCCAAGAATTTCGTTTTGTCTAGGTGTAATTAGTTTAACTGGTATAATATTATTCTCTCCTCTAAACTGACTTTTTAAAGGTTTATCATTTCCATTGTATTTATTAAGAGTGTTTTAGCATTGATATTCTTTGTATTTTCACCCAGCTGTTACATGAACTTTATCAATAACATCTGTATAAATGGTTTAAATTTTTTTAAACTCTGTATGTGCCCATGCAGAAATTGAGTAATAAATTGTATGCTGTTTGCACCATCAAAAAAAAATACATGTCTCCTTTCAAAAGTGGCAGAAAAGTGGTGGGAAAGTGGAGGAAACAGGAGTAGTGGCATAACTGCAACAAGTTCATATTCCTAGGTACTGGAAAAACTGTTCCTGTCCCTTTTGGGCTCTGGATCCCAGGCAGTCCTAACATTGTTAAAGAGCTATTTAATAGACACATTAGAGTGTACTGGAGTATACCAGTAAACTCCATATATCCACTTACCCAAGTATAATGTAAACTGCTAAGGTCAGGCACTATTTCCCTTTTATATTTGGATTCCTAGAATCTAGCACACTCCATTGATATACCTTTGCCTCCACCCTTGCAATTGAGGGCTTTGCCTCATGTTTCAGATAAAAACTTGAAGGGGGTGGAGCCAATATGGCAACAAGAGAGGATTGTCTTTTAGGCGCTCTCTCATAAAACTTCTAAACTAAGGATTCTAACTAAATTTTACAGAGACAGAACCCACATAGGGACCCAGTGAGGCAGTTCTTCTACTCAAGGTAACCTGGAAAAGAGCAGAAAGGCTCTGCTCCCCGGGATCAGAGAGGCGGCCTGCCAGAAGGGTGGCCCACCAGAGCAAAAGAACTTCAGCCTCCTGGAGGCAGCCCCAGGGCGCTGGGAGCTGAGGCTCACAGCAGCAGGGAAGTTTCCTGACTTATACCTTGGGGAGCATCAGGCACAACTTGGGGGAACAGCGGGGGGGGGGGCTTCTGCCAGAGCAAGCATGTGAAGCCCAGCCCTCAGAGTACACAGTGAGCAGTATGGCAAAAGCAGTCCAGATCCAGGAAACAGAAGCAGGCAGAGCTGGTAAGAAAGATCCCCCAGGGCATGAGCCCATTGTCCCTAGGGAGGGGAGTGGAGAGAGAGAGAGAGAGAGAGACTGCAGAGCTCTGTCCTCTACCCTGGAACAGGACTCTGGGGCTCTGAACACATTCAGATCCTGATCTCAGTCTAGGCCCCCCCAATAGAACAGCAGGACAGCAGGACCCCCCCTACCTCAGCCCCATGGCAGAGGGTGGCACATATGGTCATTCACAGACCAGGAGAGAGGACAGAGCCTCACACACTGAGATCCTTGTGGGAGTGTCCCAAAAGCTCAGGAAGCACCCCCAAAATAGGCTTAGTCTGGGAAAATGAGCAAGCAGAGCAGAGCAAAAATAGGAACACCCTTTGAGAAATATTTTGTCTGTGAGCCCAAGAAGGATCAAAACACTCGGTGTAAAGATGAGGAAGCAGAAGCTCCTGCATCTAAAGAGTCCAAGAGAAACAGAAATTGGGCTCAGGCTATGACAGAGCTCAAATAAGACTTTGAAAATCAAGTGAGGGAGTTAGAAGACAAACTGGGAAAAGAAAGGAGAGAGATGCAGGAAAAACATGAAAATGAAGTCAGAAGCCTAGTCAAGGAAATCCAAAAAAAAATGATGAAGAAAATAGCATGCTAAAAACCAGCTTAGGTCAAATGGATAAAACAGTCCAAAAAAGTTATTGAGGAGAAGAATGCTTTAAAAAGCAGAATTGACCATATGGAAAAAGAGATAAGAAAGATCTCTGAGGAAAACAAATCTTTCAGACAAAGAATAGAACTCAGGGAGATTGCTGAACTGACGAGAAATCAGGACTCAATACTTCAAAACCAAAAGAATGAAAAATTACAAGAAAATGTGAAACATCTCATTGAAAAAACAACTGATATGGAAAACAGATTTAGGAAAGATAATTTAAAAATTATTGGAATACCTGAAAATCATGATCAGGAAAAGAGCCTTTTCTTTTCAAAGAATTTCAATTCTTTTCAAAGAATTACTACAGGAAAATTTCTCTGATATTCTAGAAGCAGAGGGAAAAATAGAAATGGAGAGAATCCACTGATCCCCCTGAGAAAGAGATCCCAAAAAATCCAACCCCCAGGAATATTATAGCCAAATTCCAGAACTCCCAAGTCAAAGATAAAATATTACAAGCAGCCAGAAGGACATAATTCAAATACCATGGAGCTGCAATCAGGATCTCACAGGACTTAGCATCAACTACATTAAAAGCTCATAGGGCTTGGAATATAATATACCACAAGGCAAAAGAGCTTAGAATGAAACCGTGAATCAACTACCCAGCGAGACTGAATGTCCTCTTCCAGGGAAAAAGATGGAATTTCAATGAAGCAGGGGAATTTCAAATGTTCCTGTTGGAATGACCAGAGCTGAACAGAAGGTTTGATCATCAAATGCAGGACTCAGGTGAAGCATAGAGATTGAAAGAGAAGGGGAAAATATGAGGGACTCAATGATGATGAACTGCATGTATTCCTGCATAGAAAAATGACACTGATAATACTCATATCGACCTTCTCAATTAACAGAACAGGTAGAAGGAGATTCTATAGATGAAGCACAGGAGAAAGCTGAATTTGAAGATAAAATATGGTGTAAAAATAGAGTCAATAGAAAAAAGGGAAATGTAATGGGAGAAAGAAAAAGGAGAGGGGGACTAGGCCAAGGGAGAGTGGTCAGATATAGCACATTTTCTTTTTTACTTCTTGCAAGGGGCTGGGATTGGATGTCCTGTCCAGGACAATGGGGCTAGGTGGATGCTGGGCCTAAGGGGTGGTATGGGGGCTCAGGGCTTCTTGGCCCCAGGTCCAAGGGATCTGTCTGCTGCACCATTCAGCTACCCTACAGCACAGTCTGAGTCAAAGGAGAGAGAAAATAAGAGAGAAATAAGAAAGGAGGGAGTTGCGATCAGCAATGGCAATAGTGGAAAAATATGGAAGTAACTTTTGTGATGGACTTATCATAAAGAATGTGATCCACCCGTGACAGAGTTGGTGGGGTCGGAACACAGACTGAAGCACATTTTTTATTATTATTATTATTATTTTGGGGGGTACAGGGCAAATGGGGCTGGATGGCCTGCCTGGGCCCACATAGCAGGGGGATCGTTGGGTGTCTGAGGCCGGATTTGGACCCGGGTGTTCCTGGCTCAAGGGCCAGTGCTCTGTCCACCACCCAGCCTCCCCTACTATTATTAATATTTTATTTTATTTTTTTCCTTTTTTGGTTTTTGCAGCGCAGTGGAGTTGGGGTGGCTTTCATGTCACACAGCTGGATGATTGTTGGGCCTATAGGGCCGCATATGGGCTCGGGTGCTCCTGGCTCCAGGGCTGGTGCTCCATCCACTGCGCCACCTGGCCATAACTACAATTATTACTATTATTTTTTTAATTTTAATTTTAATTTTTTTCTCTCCTCTTTATCACTGAAGCGAGTCTATTTTTTGGGAGGAGGGGGTATTTTGTTTACCCTTAAACAAGAATATTTTATTAATGTATAAAAAACATTATTTGTAAAAAATGAGAATAAAAAATACTAAATTTTAAAAAAAGAAAAAAAAGAAAAACTTGAGACAATATTCTGAGAGTTTCCTCTTCTTTCCTCCTCATCTCAGACTGCTTTGAAGGCTTTACCCCTATATCATATATAGGTGAACCTTCTCCCCAATTTATCTCATCTTTTCCAGCAGGTTATTTGTTTATCCTCAATCTCCTACTAATTTTCAATTTCCTTCCTGCTGCCTACAGACATACCCATGTCCCCTTGATCTCCCCCCACCAGTAAAAACAAAAAAGACCCTCACTTGATCAGAATATCCTTCCCAGTTATTGCCCTATATAGCTTTCTTCCCCTTTGTCTATACTAATTATCTCATTTCCTCTGCTGTTGTTCAATTTAATAAACCCTCTACAATCTGGGTCCTTATCTCATCATTCAACTGAAACTGCTCTCTGAACTTAGCAATGATTTCTTAATAATTAAGTCTAATACCTTTTCTCAGTTTTCCTCTTTCTTGGTCTTTCTTCAGTCATTGACACTACTGATCATCATTTATTTCAAAATATTCTTTCTTTAATTTCATGTTACATGGTTTCTATCTATTAGAACTCTTCTGCTCCATCTCTTTACTTCCTCAAATTCATGCCCACTAACCATGATTATGTTCCAAGTCTTAGACTTGAACTCTCTTTTCTTCTTCTTCTATAATAACTTATTTGTTAATCTCCTCAGCTCAAAGGGGTTCAGCGATCATCTCTGCAGATAATTCCCAGATCTATATAGTGAACCTTAGTCTGTCTAGAGCTCCAGTACCAAATCATCTTTTGTACTTCTCAAGGTGCTCCCTATTGACTTCAGGATCTATTTTAAAATGCTCTCTTTGGCATATAACAACTTTCACAGTCGAGCTCCTTCCAACCTTTCTTTTCTTTATATTTATTTTTTTTAATATTTTATTTCTCTCTATATACTCCAAAAGTTGATGAAACTGTATTTCTTTCTTTCCTTTCTCAGTTATGCCTCTAAAGGTCCACTTTCTGCATTAAGTCTTTCTTAATTCTCCTTAATCTTAGTATCTAATTTCCGAGATTATCTCCAATTTATCTTGTTTGTACATAAACTAGATTCCCTGAGAGCAGGGACCATTTATTTCTTCTTTGTATCCCCAAGGCTTAGCACATTACCTACACATAATCAACTCTTAAAATATGTTCTAATGGACTGGTACTAATAGGTACTTAATAACTAGTCATTGATTGATTAAGTATTTGTTTCATAAATATACAAAAATGAAACATAATATAACTGAAAGAGGTTTCATTTTAATAAGCACTAGTGAGAGCTAGGACTTCTGTAATATGTTCCACTTTTTACTTCTAAATCAAATTATATAAAATTCTACCTCTCAAATTGGAAAGAAAATCTTTGGGGGGGGAGGCAATTGAAGCTCTGAATACCAAAACTGAACCCTTCAGGTTCATATTCTTGAAGTGATTATAGTTAAATCTTTCCTCCAGTGTTGTGGGTAATAAATTGAACAATGAGTATTATCACCCATATAAATTTATCTTTAATAATGCCACTATTTGGGGAAGCTAGGTGGCACAGTGAATAGCCCTGGAGTCAAGAGGAACTGAGTTCAAATTC